>NC_056745.1:498214172-498302075 GCF_019279795.1 Protopterus annectens
TTTAGAAAGAAAGCAACTGTCAAAATAGAATTAAATCTTCCATTTTAAAGCGCATTTAATATTAACACTTTCATTCAGACAAGGGTATGTTTCAGAATTAAGCAGTAATTGCCATTTAAGTTCTCTTAGTTCTAAATATAATTCCCAATCTCCAAAAAAAACAGTTAACTTGTTCTAATACTATGAAGTAAAATTTACTAAAATCAGTACAAAAATGCTATGTTTAGCAAGGGCATTATTTAAGTTATTTGCCCCGATGGCTCCTAGATGCTCCTTAATTCTATCTTAAAGTTTTCTTGTAGTTTTACCTACATAAAATGCTTTACAAGATGCACAAATACCTGCATATACTACTGCTGTAGAATGGCAGAAGAAATATTTTAAAAATTTAGTAGTATAATTACAATGTGTGAATGTGTATTGAAATCCTGTGAAAATGTTAGGGCATACCACACATTTATTACATGAATGCATCCCATTTTGAGAGTTGGAAGTAGAAGCAGAATTAATACGAAAAGGTAAATCTCTGTTTTCTAAACTCATTCTTATGGTTTTGGTTCTTTTAAAGGAAAAGGTAGGTGCAGTGCCAATAGCAGCGGACATAAATTGTGATTCAGTTAACAAATCCCAGTTATTCGTGATGACATTTCTAATTTGTGTCATGTCCCTAGAGATGGGTAATGGGAAACTAAGGGTTCTGTTAATGTTACTAGGTTTAGAAGTATTAGGTATAAAACCATGTAGTAAAATAGGTAAATATTTAGTGTGTCTGTCATTAGAGATCTCGTTGTGGAAGGGTGACCAATCTTCTTTAGACATTTTTATTTCTGATTTGAGAGACAGTTTAGGTTTTTTGAACTTGATTTTGCCTGGAATAGGCTCTTCTATTTCCTTTTTAGATGCACAGATAGACTTACTACCTCCTAATACAGTATGCTCCACTATATATAGAAAAGAGACCTATAAAAATAATCTGCTTGATTTTACTAGCTCCCATCCATTTTTTATGAAAAGGAACCTGGTCAGAAGTCAATTTATTCGCATCTCTAGAATTATCAGTCAAGATTATGACTTTCAAAAGAATGCTGTTTAGTTAAAACACATGTTTCTTCAAAGGAATTACCCTCCATCTCTTATTAACAAATGCATGTCACGTATCAAAAACACCAGGTGCAAGAACCAACAAAAAACTTGGTAATTAATATATCTAGCTTTTCTTTAACTGATGCACAAGCCTCGTTGTTAAATAGAGGCCTGAACTTTATTCCAGCACAGAAAACAGTATTAACTGATTTATTAAAAGTGTTGAAGTTATTTTCTCGTGACCTAACACTTAAAACCAGGTTTAAAAGAAATGTATTTGATAATATGTTTAAACAACCTAGTGCCTTTGTACCAAAGATACATCCCACAGTTGAAAGTTTCACTAATGTGTGTGAGCATAAAATTAGAGAGATGCATGCTAAAAATCTTCCACCTAGATTTTATAACTTGAGTAAATCAGAAACTGAAGCACTGTCAGAACTAAAGGATTCTCACAGCATTGAAATTAGGCCCGCTGACAAGGGGGGCAGTGTAGTAGTAATGGATAAGTTTTTTTATTACAAGAAAATGATGGAACTTTTGAATGATACAGATACTTATATGTTGAACTAAATGAGAGACAAGTACAAGGTATAATTGACAGGATATCTGTATACATCTTTGACTTATTGATTACTAATTATGTATCAGAGGAATTGTTTGACTACATTCAGACAGAACATCCAACTATACCCATTATTTATGGTCTACCTAAAATTCACAGAGACATCACACAGCCCCCTATGAGACCTATTGCATCCAGTAAAGGATGGGCCACAGAAGCCATCTCAATTTATATTGAACAAAATTCACAAATAGTCCTAAAATCATGTGAGACTATACTAAGGGATACAAAGTCATTTCTGCGACTGTTATATAATAAGACCAGGAATATTAATAGAAATTATATGTTTGTGACTATGGAGGTCACTTCACTGATCACAGTGATACCGAATAAATGGGGTATTGAGAAAATACATGATATTCTGACCTTGAAACAAGTTTTTCAAAGCACCAAGATTAATTTGATATGTGAGTTGCTTGATATTGTCCTAGAAAATAATGTCTTTATATTCAATGACAAGTTTTATCTACAGAAAGTTGGTGTAGCAATGGGCACGGCTTGTGCTAACAGCTACGCCAACTTAGCATTGGCTGCATGGGAAAAAGATCATGTATTAAGTGCTAGCAATAAATATGCTGGCAAAATTGTATGGTATATACGTTTTGTAGATGATGTCTTCCTGTTATGGGATGGTACTAGTGAAGAGTTGCAAGAGATGGTGGAGTACTTGCATAGCACCACTGAATTTTTAAGATTCACTAGTCAACATTCCAGGGACTCTATTGAGTTCCTAGATGTTTTGGTTAAGAAGACAGCATTAGATGAATTTACAACAGGGATGTATAGAAAATCTACATGGAGAAATAGTATCTTACATAAGACTAGTATGCATCCAACATTTGTACACAAAAATGTAGTGAAAGGATAATATATGAGAATAAGCTGCTTACATAATACAGATGAAGGCTTTGTGAAGACAATGACTATATTAGAGAAAGACTTCTTAAACAGAGGTTATAGTAAGAAAGACATAAATGAAAGCTCTAAACATACCATTGAAAATAGGGGTGGGAGATGTAAACCGCTCTTCTCAAATACTATAGAAGATGTTAAAAGCAAGGAAGGTCATAATTTTAAAGTTAGATTCCCTATAACTTATTCAAATGACATCAGAAGGTTCTGTAATATTTTTGAGAAGAACTGGAATGTTTTATTGTCGGATCCTGACTTGAGAGAATTGTTAGAAGATAGACCCAGCTTTTCTTTTAGAAATAAGAGGTCCTTAAAAAGGCAACTCTGTTATAAATCCAGAAACAATGAAAGAATGATCCTATCTGATAGGCAGAGGACTTTTTCCTTGCAGAAATTGTACAGCATGTGACTATTTATATAACAAATCTACATATAAACATCCTACACTAGGATTTATACTTGATATCGATTTTTATGCCGACTGCAGAACACAAAATTTGGTTTATTTCAGCTTCTGCACTCTCTGTCATGCCTTTTATATAGGCAAAACCAATAGATGTCTAAAGGAACGTATCCTTGAACACCTTAGAGATATAAGAAATAAAGACACAAGTGCTTTAGCAAAACATGTGGAAGAAGAACATAGGAAACATATTTTTAATTTCATGGTTTTAGAAATAATAAATAAAAGTAAGAGGGGAGGTGATATAAGGAATAAGGTAGAGGAAGCAGAGCAAAGATGGATTTTACTACTTCAGGCAGATAGGTCTACTGGATTGAACAATGCTGTTTCCTTGAAACCTTTTTTAAAATCCAGACCACTAAAACATTAAGTAATATGGATTATTACATAAAATGTGTCTGTTATATGTATATTTTATTTCATCTTATGCAGAATATAAGGCAAATTAATGTACTGATGTATGCAATTTTAATTGGTCTATGACATAGTTCCATATGTTTTCTCATTGGTTGAACCATATTTTAAATACCAATGTTTTAACTGTTTTTATGAGTCTGAAGAAGCGATCAGCTGACTTAGATCACGAAAGCGCTTACTCATGTTTAATAAAGTAGTGTGAAACTGCAAGTGAACCGTTTCCTACCTTGACTACTACATCTCAGTTACAACTTTTGGTTTTATAAAGGGCACTACTGTGAAGCTGCAAGTGATTTATTTCCTGACGTAGATTATTCCATTTTTATCTTCAGCTGTGGTCTAACCATTGGTCTTTTCATTTTTTTTTGCTTGAGGTGTATACCAGGCGTTTATCCAGCTTTTGTTTTCTTTCACGTGTATCTAAACTGTAACATGTTAGCGACGGAGAGTCAAAAACTAAACTCACTCTTCCATCATGAGAATGAAGGCTTAAAAAATAAAAATATCTAGCTGCTGCCATGGCTCCTGATCTACTCAGCTCTACTTAACAGTTAAAAATGAAAAAAGCTCCAACTTCTTAATCTCTTTCTGTTTTCTGACACTCTCCTGAAAATCTTACCTTTTACTAAAACTGGTGATCACATCTAGCACGACTGTTTGTTTATTTACATATGTTGACCGGGAGTGTCCGACTGGACGTAGGTCCATTTTCAGCAGAGGCCCGGGGAGAAAAGCTCCACAGTTAAAACAGACAGTAGTTACATTAGATTACATAGTGATTAACAATTTGATTAACATAGCAATTAATTACAAACATATTTACAGATGAAGAACATAGTAGTACATCAGTAGACAACTAGAATCTTTATCTGCAAAGTACATAACAGACATTAACAAATGTTACAATAAGAAGTTCCTGCTGTATAACAAGTACTGGGCTTATGAGCATCTGAGCTTGCTATAATCAAGGTAGCTAGTGGGGTGGAAAGAAAGGTAGTGGTTGGATGGGGTGGGTGATATTAGAGTGGGAGTTGCAAGGGCATAGCCAGCATGTTTTTAGGTGTGCTTTTAGTAAAGTTCTGAAGTGGGCGCATGATGGTACGGAGGTAACTGTGGGTGGGAGGGAGTTCCATAACTTGGCTATGGCACAAGAGAATAGTGCTTCACCAGCAGAGTTATTGGCTTTAATGATCTGCAAGTGATTTTTGTTGCTGGATCTTGGTGGTCTGGTGGTGCGATAAGGTTGGAGTAGATTCTGGAGGGATGGGACATTTAGTGGATGCTTTACTAGTTTGTGGGCGAGTGAGAGTTGATACCATTGAAGGAGGTGAGGGAGTTGAAGCCAGCCCAGTTCAGCAAGTGAGAGACAGTGGTGACTACAGTAGGATACCCCTGTGGCGAATTTGGCGATTTTGTTGTAGCAAGTCTCTAGCTTGTTCAGATCGCATTGTCTTAGGTTGGTATATATTGGAGAGGCATAAGTAGGGTGGAGATAAGGTGGGAATTTGCTATTGAAATCTTTGCTGCTTTGATGAGAAGTTGCTTATTTCTGTATAACGCTCCTAGTTTTTTGTGGACTTTTTTTATGGTCATGGATATGTGAATGTCAAATTTTAGTTTGTCTATTTCCACTCCTAGCAATTTGGTGTGTTCAGTTGAGTATATAGTGGTGTTGTCTTTTGCTGTGATGTTAAAGTGAGAGTTGTTTTGAGTATGTTTGGTGGTTGGAAGATGAGTAGTTAAGTTTTGTTTGGGTTGAGTATTAATTGGGTATTGGATAACCAAGTTTCAACAGAGGAAAAGGCTTCCGGAGTGACTTTTTGCAGTTTGGGTAGGGACTGGGCTGATCAGATGATGGTTGAGTCATCTGTGTATTGTACGAGTGTGCCATGTTTGGTGGCAGAGGCTAGATTATTGGTGAAAACAGAGAAGAGTAGGGGTCCAAGGATGGATCCTTGGGAAACCCCTATGGGAGACAGGTAGTTGGGGAGATGTGTCATTCTGCCATACAACAGATTTTTGGCGGTCAGACAGGTAACTCTAAAACCAGTTGGTGACGGATTGAGAGAAGGATAGGTTACCGAGGACAGAGATGAGTTGTTTGTGTGGGACCATGTCAAATGCTTTAGATAGGTCTAGGAAAGCAGCAGAGGAGAGATGGCCATTGTTTTTATGCTGAAGGATAGTGTTAGTAAAGGAGAGTAAGGCAGTGGTGGTGCTATGGTTTGGTCAGAAACCATGCTGAGTATTGGAAAGGAGGTTGTTAGTGAGGAGGTAGTGTATGCATCTCTCCAGTATTTTGGAGAGTGGAGAGAAAATAGCTATGGGGCGGTAATTGGTTAGTTCTGTGGAGGGGCCGCCTTTGTGGAGGGGAATTATATGTGATACTTTCCACAGTGTGGGGACGTAACTTTCTGACAGAGATCGGTTAATCAAGATGGATACTGGGTAGGCCAAAGCATCAGCTGTGATTTGTAGGTATTCACTTGGGAGGTTGTCTGCTGCTAATTTGGTGGACTTAAGTTTAGTTAAGAGTTTTTTTTATGTTGGAGGTAGGTACAGGAGAAAAAGAGAAGGCAGTGGGGAGATTACTAGTTGAAGGTGTGGGTTGGAGGGGAAGGGGGTTGTTTTTAGCTAGTGATAGTATGGTTTGTGTGAATTATGTGTTGAATGAAGTAGCAATACTTTCGGAGGAGTGAGGGATGTTAGGAGGAGGGGTACTGACTTTACCTGGGTGGAGGATGGAGTTTATGGAGGACCAGAATTGTTTGGGGCTGTTTTGGGAGGAGTCTAGGGCAGACTGGTAGTACTAGAATTTGTCCTGTTTTATTAGCTTTTTGACTCTATTGCGTAGTTCTAGGAATTTATGTCTAGCTGAAAGGGTTTTGGTTTTGCGCCAGTGCTCCCAGGCTTTATCCCTGTTTTTCATTTCAGACTTAGTGGTTTTCTGTAGCCATGGGGAGGGTTGTGCTTTGGTTCTGTGAAGTCTTATGGGGGGCATGGTAATTAAGGATGCTCAGGAAGGTAGCATTAAAAAATTCAACTGCGTCATCAAGACTTAGGTACTTTAGAGGATGCCAGTTACATTCTTTGAGGGATGAGAAGAATGAGAGTGGGTTAAAGTTTAGTTTTTTACGCATTTGACGTTAGATGACAGGTGTAGCTTGGTAGAGGTATTTTTTTGAGTAGGAATGTTGGGGAGTGATCACTGAGGCTATCTGATAAGCAGCCTGTTATATATGACTGGGGGCTCTTACTGACTAGTATCCAATCCAGGGTAGTGTGCTTGCTGGAGTTATTTATCCTGGTTGACAAGGTTACTAGTTGGGTGAAGCCATGAAGGTTTACATGATGGGTTGGATGGTTGCCAGAACAGGATTGCCAGTCAATATTGAAATCACCTAAAATTATAATTTCTTGGGGGAGATGGTGGGTAGACCAGCTGAGGAGATTTTCTAGTGGAGGGATGTTCTGGCCAGGTGGGAAGTAGCATCCAATTATGTTGATGGTTTTGTTTTGGTTTACTTTGAGGTTGGTATATATTATTTCTTCATTGCCTATTTGTGGAGCTGATGATTTTAAAATCTGGATGTTTAGATGCTGTTTGACTATTACCTCTACACCGCCTCCTTTCTTGTTTAGTCGGTCTACTCTTAGTATGCCGTAACCGGTAGGGAGTATTTGCTCACTGGTAATGTGAGGTTTTAGCCAGGTTTCTGTCAGGATGACTATACCTGGGGAGTACAAGTCTATGGTGGCATGGAGTTCATGGACTTTCTTGGATATACTTCTAATACTTAGGCTTAGTAGAAGGAAGTCACTTGGCTTTCTATTGGCTGTGATATGGGAGAAGTTGTGGTTTCTAGTCTGATTATGAGAATTGGGGTTGGAGATGGTAGGGCCAGGGTTGGGGTGGATGTCTCCACTTGGGGTTAGTTTTGATACACATGAAGTTATTAGTTTTCTCCATTTTTGAATGGGTTTGATTATTAAGGAAGCTTTATGATTGTGCTCTGTGGGTAATCAGTATGGTGGGAGGGTTACTATGTTAAGTTGTAGGGATGCTTTATGTTTGAGTAATATAGTTGGTAGAATATATGAGGGGTGCATAGGGATGTTTCTTGAGTTGGTGGGAGGGGAGCTGAGTGAGGGTGACACATGAGTGGTGCTGTGAGTAGTGGTTGAGTGGGGGAATGATGGAGCTTTGGTAGGATGTAAGATATGCAAGGAGAGTGCATGCAGTGAGAACAGGTATGGTATGCTTGTACATGTTAGTTGAGGAGGTGTGATAGTAGTGGGAAAATGGAGGAGATAGTTTTGGGTTGGTACTGTGGCTGGCTATTGGAAAGATGGGAGGCGTTTGTGACTGTAATAAAGGTAGGACCACTGGGGGCGGGAGGGAATAGGGGGCAAGGTGGGGAGCAGAGCAGGTAGAGAGACCATGTTAGTAGCTCTTATGAGGGGCTGGAAACAGTCAGTTAACAGAGTAAACTGGTAAATGAACATATGATAGTGACAAAGGGTAGTTGTAGTTTTTAAAAATGGTGCCTGCCACAGGTAATATTTATTAATTTTGGGATTAGCTTAAGGTAATAAACAGGAGAGGGGGAGAACAATGGTGTGAGCAGGAAGTTCTTTTGTACTGCTGCTAATGAGCCAAAGCAAAGACAAGTTTGTGTTTAAGAAACAACCAGAATTGACCAAGGACTGCTCTGAAACTGTAAGTCATTTCTTAACCATTTCTCAGGTGGAATAACAGGATAACCTTGTATCAGTAGGCTACTGTGGTCTCAGTTTAAATTAACAAACACACAGTATTGATCAGTTATGGATACTATTTGCTAACAAAAGGGAATAACAGAGAAATTGGAAGATGAGTGTGTGTGTGTGTTTGTGTGGTGGGGGGGGGGCTGCTTACAAGCCAAAGCAGTGTGCTCCTAAGGGAAAAATGAATATTGGCTCAAACAGGTAGCCACATACTCAAAGTTAACTTTAGCTGTTTGTAGACAGTTAAGACCCGGACTGCGCTTTTCTTAGAAAAATGATAAAGGTGGTACCGCAGCCGAATACTTAAGAGTGGTGTTAGGTTTGAGAGACACTGAGCTCCTCATGGGGCCTGTAGCAGAGTGGATTGTAGTTTTAAAGACGGTTACTCTGCACTACAAAAGTAGGGTGCAAAGGAGCTTATGGAGCTCAATTATGGTAAGCCAGATGCAAACCCTTTTGGCTTGCACACTGCTTTTTGCTACCCAAAATATAAATATGGCATCTTTACATTCCTTATTTTTTTGTACAGAAACTATACTTCTGTAACAACCATTAAAGCACTTTGATATAATATTTATATAAAACACAAACAAAACACTTGCAAAACTTCCAACCACTGCAGTCACAGCTTAACAGACCTCAAGGACTCCATTACTATACGTTTGAATGTTAAAATACAAAAACAAAAACAGCAAAATCACGATGTTTACCATATTAACAACTTACCTTTCTTGGAGGACTACTTGATGATTTACTGCTGCCAGATTCCTGCTTCTGTACTTCATCTTCAAAATAAGAAGTGCAGGGATTATAAACAGCATATATGACTCAGAAAAAAAAAAAGCCTTTCAATAAAACTAAACATCTGGGTAGAAAGCCTCATTCACAGCAGATACAAAATAAAACAACTTCAACAGATAAAGAGTTAACACAGTTTTCAAATTTACCGGACTACTCATCATTTCAGTTCAAGTTACTGTTCCATGATTACACAGGTGTCCAACACTAAAATGCAAATCTTAAGTGTGCTTCAGGTTTGATTTAGTGTTGGGCCTCTCCATGGTGTTACACATAAAAACACAAGTAACGTACTTAACAGAACATGAGAATTCGCTGGTCTCTGTCTAAACACTGGAACAGCAAGACTAATAAATACACCTTTAGCTCTTTTTTGTGACAGCAACAAACTCCTCAGAAACTCAAGTGCCTTCCTAGTCATAAGCCCTTTCTGGATCTGTATAAACCAGGAAGGCAGAAAGAAACTAAAACCAGGTGTGTGTGTGTGTGTGTGTGTGTGTGTGTGTGTGTGTGTGTGTGTGTGCGCGTGTGCCACAGAACACGGGTACAACAAAAAGATGCTCTGAAAAAACGTCATAGTACAATCCACTGTTCAGATCTGAATCCACCAGAAAGTATGCCTGCACTACAGACTAGTAACCCTGAACACAAAGATATCCCATTCTCAAGAGGATTCTCACAAATCTCTTAGGAAGGGCAGTTTGGCGGGTGATAGTGGGGGTTGTTCCAGTGTCCAGACAGAGACGACCAAAGTACAGAACTTGCATACTCACCAAGTCCATTCCAGACACTGGAACAGCAGGACAGAATCCATGGCTGACAAGGGTGCCCAACCTAAGAAAGCATTCCAGTATGGTTGTTCCAAAGGAGGCCCTTGCTTTAGAGATGGAATCAAACCTGTTTAAGAAAAGTGTGCAAGGAAGACAAAGTTGCTGCAGCTACAATATCTTAGAGAAGATGATTACTAAGAAAGGCACCCCGAAAGAATGTGTTTTTGGAGGAACACGCAACTATTTTCCTTATCGGTCATAAAAGAAAAAAAGAGAGTCAGTAATCCATCTCGCTAATGTAATTTTGGTAACCTTACAATCCAATGTGACAACGACCTGTATTAGAAAAGATGTAGCTATACCAGCAGAAAGAATTGATCTTGACAAAATTGTGGCAGAAGGGTAAAGTATTTAACAATTGGAGACAGCAGAACGTTTACAGAAAGTGATTATTCACTGTACACCAGGCAGAAGAGAAACAAAGTTATACCAGCAATCAAGGGACATTGACAGACAAGGTGTGAGACTCAAGCTGTTGTATCCAGCTGTCTTCAAAATATACTTTCAAGGATCAGAGTAATTTTTTGATGCAGAACAGATCAAGAGGGAAATACAAAAAAGTTTGTCCAACTAAAACTGAGTCAGCAAACAGAAGGCGACTCTGCTTCAAATTCTTTTGATAATAAAGCTCATACAGAGACTTTACCAGTGGAACATTGTCCAATGTTCCAAAGGTAAAAGCTTCATAGACCGAAAAAATAGGAGTCTACAACAGACTGCTGTTGGTACAAGTAGGAGCACAGGCTGTAACATGCGTCTTAGCACGAATAACCTTTATTTTGGATTAGATTTTGCCTGTATGTGCAGCAGTCAATTTGGGACAATTGCTCCTATCAGGAGGGTTAAACATTATTTGAAGATGTACATATTGTGTTTGTTTTAAGTTAACAGGTTATATGGGTATATTGGTGGTATGGGTGTTTTTTTTTTTGTTATAAAATGTGACATAGGTTCATAGTAGGCTTTAGCAAGCACCAGCATCTGTACAAGCCTAACTATGCAATCCAAACCAGTATTGTTGGAGTTCCTGGGACACCTGTATTACAGGGTATGTTAGTAAGGAGGTAGGCAAGGGTTTGTTGTGCATGTGTGTGTGTGTGTGTGTGTGGGGGGGGGTGGTATGTTAGTTGGAAATTAATTTACAGTCAACCTCTGTCCAGAGAATAAGGGGCCAGGCCAAGGGTGAATTTGTTATTTTCCATCCAATCAAGGTTTCTTTTGAACAGGGTCAGAGATAAACTATGCTTCATGCAGATGGGGAGCTTATTCCACAGTGCAGGAATACTTTGAGACACAAAAATGAGTCCCTCCAGCAGGCTCTACTTACGTTGGATCTACTGATTCCGTTTGTCTTGCAGATGTTCAAGAGATGCAACAGAACTGGATCCGTGGATGCCTAACATGGTAGGCAAAGACTGCCTCTCAGTAACTTGCAGGAGTGAGGGTAAAGAAATAGGACCTTAAGGAAATCTCTGTATGACAGGGTGTTCATACCCTGGATTCTCCTGGTGAGGAACCTTTGAGGGTGTTCCAACTACTTCAAGTGCCTGTCTAGGTACATGCCAAAGGGGGCATTGTGCTCAACGATGGGTCTGATAAGGGCTGAGAAGAGTGGTACTTCTATTTCCCTGGACCTAGCAGCCATTCCTTTGCTTATGAGTTGAGTGACATAGAATGACTTTCTTACTATTTTGTCTACATGTTGGTCAAACACCAAATTACTATATACATATTACCAGATCCCATTCAAATGGAGATAGCAAGAAACTGTATAAAAGATCAACTTGCCAAACTTTAGTAGGTGCACATAAAAGCTGGAAATGCACATTTTAAAAAGCTGTCATGTAAGTGGGAATAACTTATAATGGCTACACTAAACATTTTGGATCATGAATGGCTTCATAGGTACATACAAAAAGGAAAGAATATTGAATTACATTAAGAAATGCAGAGTGCAAAAATCAATGCTACAGGAGACACTTGGAAATAAATAAGCATGTAAATTTGATAAAGAAATTATTTCAGGAGGGATATTTAGCAGAGTATCAGGGACAAAGGAAAAAAGGTATACCAATTACCAGATGAGCTCCAAAAGTGAGAGAAGAGGGGAAAAAAAGATAACGGAATATTTGTGGTAGTAAGGGACTAATGGCAAGGAAGGAGGTTTACTCTGGCATGCACTGATATTCTACCTAAAAAAAAAAAAAGAAGTTACGAACTCACCACAACATTCTGTGTTGCCAATTTGCATTCTTCCTCAACCTGCGGGTTCGAACCACATCTCTAATCCGACTTGGCAGTTTTCCACAGCTCTAGGATCCGATTCTCGAGCTCCTCCCTTACCTATTGTGACAATGTGAGGTATTGCCAGCTATGCCAGGAAAAGCAGGGCAGTGGATGTGTAACTTATGCCGGCACAGCTAGCTGGAATTTTGCAAAAAATTGCAAGTCATTTGTATATCAAACTGATTTGTACAGATGCTTGCACTGAAAATGTATTTGTAAAGTTGCTTGTGTTAAAAATGTATCAAAAGTGTACCCTGCTGGACAGAAAATACATTTATATTAGACAGTACTGTTGTAAATAAGGTACTGGAAGAGAAGAGGTTAATCTCAGTCCAGCTAACTTTGAAAAAGAGTAAGAAATTAAATTAGTTAATTTAGGCCATAAGGATTGTATCTTACAGTTCTGACTGCAGCCACAGACAAAATGTCTGTGCCAGGGAATGGTTTATTAGCTCCTGTACGAAGGGTAGAAGTTTATGGTTTTATGACTTCTAGAAGCTGCAACAGATCTTAGCAAAGCTCTATGTGTATGGTAACACATGTACAATTTCTGGGTCAGTTGCTAGGAATGGGGTAGTATGGGAACCAGAAGTCAGATGACCAGATATGTCATTCTGAAATCCGTCACAAAAATGAAGTTTTAATACTACACGAGACTGAAGTCTCAGAGCACTGTTTTTGAAACCAGACACAGAAGGATCCCTCACCTTCTTCATCTTCCCTTGTTCTAGTAAGTGACCAAGGAACAGTAATTCTTTGCATCAGTCAGGAAAATACAAAGCAAAATACAGCAAGATTAATTATGTTTTTTTCTGCATCCAGGTGAACCTATTCATCTGTGTTATTTTATTATTTCCTGTGATTAAAACTCTGGCCTTTATTGTAAATAGATATTTAGTATTTTTTATGTTCTTTTATTATTTATTATTAAATATATTTAATCTTTTCAATGTGGCTGGTCCTTTAGGGAATATTTTAAGCTTTGAGAATGCTCATATCTATTTGGTGACCCTAGTAACTCCTGAAAATCTTACTGAATTGGTCAAAACACTACAATTTGTACTAATATTAATTTCACTCGGTATAAATGAGTACCCTTGTAAGAGCCTTACAGTAGCCAGCTTTGAGGTGTCTGGTCGTAGTGCAACCACCTTACAGTCTGGGAAAGAGGCCATAGCTAGTAAATCTGTGTCAGCCTTTCCCAGGGGTGGGTGTGTGAAAATCAAATATCAAAGAGTATTTGTGTCAGTTGTTTGGGGCAGGGACACAAAGCACTGGTTTCACAGAGAGGGTGCTGAAGGACTTGGCTTGGACACTCAGCTGAGGACTCAACTCTATAGCTGTGCCAGTGGGGAGTCTTATTGGGGAATTGAAGGGAGACAGAGAAATCCAGACCCCGGACTGAGTGCATTCCCCGTGTGCTCTTAAGGGAAATTGTGCTTGATGCAGACGGCTACATCTGTGAATCTATTTTTGTTCCAAATGAACGTCCCTATCCAATGTCAGTAGTGAGGATTTAGCCTCCTTGATTAATGGCCCAGAGACGGGACGTCACACCCATAATGCCTCATTCTTCCCAAAATACCTCAGATCAAGTTTGCCAACATCTACACAGTATATCTACTTTTATTTACAAATTAGGAACAACTGATAGAAAGTGATAAAGTTCAGGAGCTCAAACAGTACCATAGTTCCTACAGGCATAACCATCAGGTTTCTCATAATCATGGAAAGGGGGAAGGTTAAGGAAGAATGAAAGTGGACAACATAGTTGCAGCGTTACGGTGAGTACATAACTTCTTTATCTGATTATGTCAATTTCATTCCTTCCTCAACTTGTGGGACAAAGTCCCCAACTACAATAACCTTGGGTGGCCCTCATGGAAGGATATTCTGGAGCACTGTGGAACCAAAATATTTCTAGACATATTTAGTTCGTAATGTGTAATAGAAATATGCGAGTTTGACCAAGAAGCAGCTGCACAAATAGAAACTATGGACCAGAAGGCCTGAGATGAAGACACTGATGTGGCAGAATGAGCTTTCAAATTTAGATAGTGCAATACCCTTGGAAGAATATACAGTGGAAATGCAATTTGTTATCCATCTAGCCAGTGTGGTCTTGGAAACTGGTCTTCCCATTCTAACATCAGATAAGGAAACAAAAAGCTGGTCAGATTTTCTGAAAGATTTTGTCTTATCTAGATAAAAACACAACTGCCCATGAATATCTAGAAGATGAAGAGTATATTCACCTTTGTTTTGGAAATTTGGAAAGAACGAATACTGGTAGGTTGATGACTTGATTAATACTGTTCTTCACAGACAACTTTGGTTAAAAAGGAAGGACTGGTACACAAGGTCACCCTATCTTTATGAAACAGTGGGTATGGTGGTTTGGATGACAGCATTTGCAATTCAGATACTCTTCTAGCTGAAGTAAGAGCTACCAAGAATGCAATCTTCCAATAAAAGTATTTTAAGTCAACTTTGGCTGAAAAGGGTGTGAACAACAGTCTGTAAGATCATAAGTCCCAAGGATGAGTGGTGTCCTTTATAGGAGGTATACGTAAGAAGGTACCCCCTAAGAAAGGTTTTACACAATTTGGATGAAGCAAGTAATTATTAGTTTGAGTATGAGTTTTTTTTCAATGTGAAAATTCGAGATTGCTGACAGTTGCACTTTAACAGTAGAAAAATGTGCTCCATCTTGGAAAACTGAATCAAGAAAACCTAAAACTTCCAGAATAGGAGCTGGGAAAGGGTCCAAGTGTTTTTGCTGAGCAGATACAAAGAACCCTTTTCCATTCACTCAGATTTTTCTAGCAGAAGCTTTATGCGAGAAAATCAAAATCTTCTGAACCGGAGATGAAAGCCTGATAAGTCTAGCCATCATTGGAATTGGGGAAACCATGCAGTTAGTTTTAGTCTTGGAAGATCTGGGTGAAACTGTCCTGACAGATGGGAAAGGAGATCTGGATTTGGTTCCAGTGTCCATGGAGGGCATAACAGATGAGACCAAAGGAAGAGAAACCAGACCTGCAGAGGCCAAAAGGGAACAATAAAGATCACTTTGCTCTTCAACTTCTGTACTTTCAGGAGGAACTTGAAGACAAGGGGAAGGGGAGGGGAAGCATAAATACCAGAGGTCCAAACATGGAGTAGAACATCTCTTGGTGACTATTCCAGTGGAAGGATAAGGGCAAAAAAAACCTGCTGCACTTGTTGTTGGGAAGGGGATGTGAAGAGGATGCAGCAAGCTTTACATCATTTGCGGAAAATCATGTTTGCCACTGATTGATTTAGAGGCCACTTTTGAGGCATCAGGATAATCCTGCTAGCCTTGTCTGCTAGAATGGTGGACTTCCCCGGAATGTGCGCTGTGGTTAGGAAGTAGTTGGAAGAAATCGCCCATTGCCAAACCCTCACTGCTTCTCGACACAGTGGATAAGATCTGGTTCCTTCCTGCTTCTTGATGTACCATACTACTAACATGTTGCCCACTTGTACTGCTTGAAACGCTTGAAATGCTAGAAGCACCACTTTCATATCTAGAGCACAGATATGCAAACTGGTCTCCTGTGTCAACCATGTGCCTTGGATCATCCCAATCCAGGTAATGCCCCCCCCCCTCCAAATGTGAGGCGTCTGTGGTCAATGTGGCATTGGGGGGGGGCAAAGGGATGTCCTTGTTCAAATTCTTCCAAG
Source organism: Protopterus annectens (assembly GCF_019279795.1). Taxonomy (NCBI): domain Eukaryota; kingdom Metazoa; phylum Chordata; order Ceratodontiformes; family Protopteridae; genus Protopterus; species Protopterus annectens. Next base: position 498,230,062 of record NC_056745.1, read on the forward strand.
TGGAACCACCACAGGAGAGTCCTTGCACACTCGGGATAACCTTATAAGACGATTCAGCGAGTACTGATGTAAGGACCATTGGACCACCAAAGTCCATTGCAAAATTCTTATGTGCAATCGTGCTGTTGGGATCAGTGTTATTGTGGCAGTGACTTCCAAGATGGCTGCACATTGAACAGCAGCTTAATTCACTATCGCTCCCAGTATGAAAACAGGAACTTAGCAGAGAAAGCTAGTGGACCTAGAGTATGGAGAGAATTTCAGTAAAGGACTAGCAAGTGCACTGCCTAGATGTCAGGAAAAAAGAAATATAAAGGACCTGGAGGAAAATCAGCTACAAAAGTTGAGAAAAAAACAGAGACTGGGAAAAGTACTGCAGCTGTTCAGAAAGCAGAAGTTCCAGATATGACTGCCAGTAGCCTATAAGAAATTATAAAGCAGCTGCACACAGACCCAGTTAAAATAAATGAAACATGACGGAGGATAACACAATAAAAAGCTGGTAAAAATGGAAGAAGCTTTGAACAGACATTCAGATACGGTGATAACTGCAAAACTCAGAGGTTGAAATGAAGATAAGGCTGGCTGAATATGAGACTGCACAAGAAGCAATGTTTCAAAAATAATAGAATTAGAGGACAGAGCTAGTAGGGAAAACTTGAGATTTTCTGCTCTACAAGAGAAGCTGTAAGGAACAGATTGTATAATTTTATGAAAGTACAAATAAGCAAATGAACTGGTATTCCACAACAAGAACTGTCATTTGAAAGAGTACATCGTGTGTATGCTCAAAACCTGGCTAGGAGAAAACAACCTAGACCTTTAAAAGTAAAAAATGCAGTCTTACCAGCAGGAGGAGTTGATTCTGACAAAACTGTGGCAGAAGGACAAAGTACTAAAAGTGGGAGACAGAGTGTTTGTGGAGAATAAACTACTCGTTGTACAACAGGCAGAAGAGGAATGCATTTAATTCCATTATATAGGGCATGCTGAGAAGCAGACATGAGATTCAAAGTGCTGTGCACCCAGCTATCCTAAAAATATTTTTTCCTGGAGGAACAAAAACATTTACTGGTGAAGTACATGCTAAGGAAGAAATACAAAGGTTTGTCCAACAAGTGTGCAGTGAAACAGAAGGAGATTCTGCTTCTTGTTCTTCTGGTAATAAAGACCACAGAGAGACTGTGCCAGGAAACCTTTCCCAGAATTTCAACGGAAAATGAATGAGAGAGAAAAAAGCACAGAAGTCGACTAGAAGAACTGAGCATTCACTGGAGATGGAGAGACCGGGCGTGGGAGAGGGAGATGAACAAGAATAAAACAAAGGAATCTGGAAATATTGGACTTTCTTGGACTTTGTTCAACTTGTAGGGGGCTCTAAAGCATATGCATTAATGTTCAGATAATTATTCAAGAGGGGAAGAGGAGGGAGAGAGGGAGTTCATTTTTTTAACAGTATTACTTAACTGGTATATGACTTTTTCTACATGTTATAACGTATTTTTTTTTCAGTTATTTATAAGTGTAATGGGGATACTAATGTAAATAGGTGCTTATGTTTATTCTTTTTGTTTATTTTTCTGTTTAGTTTTAAGACATGTAGACACTGCAATGGAAGAAAAAAATTAAAAGGGGGGGTCTGTTTAAAAGAGCATGACAAAAGAAAAATTAGTGCACTTTTTCTCATTCTTACACAAGGGAATGACCATACAGTAAAAGGCTGACAAAGAAATTAAGTGAAAAAGAATATTGAATATTATGAGGTCTTTTTTTCTAGTGAACTGTCTTCTATCTGGTTCACAAGTCACTAGCAGACAACATCATAAAGAGAAATGCCTTAGAGAAAATGTTTTCTGAAAGTATCCGAGCATTTCCAAGCTGGGAGAGCTATAAAGCTAGGGAAAAATCAGAAAGCACTTAAGAGAATCACAGGCTCTACTTTGTCTCTTAGCATGGTTAAGCTTCATTTCTGTTTAGCTCAAGTCTGTGTGTGTGGTTGTCAGTTTGGAGCTTATGTTCCTATTAAAGGGATAAAATTTCAATATTTGAAGATGCACACAGTTTTGTGTGCTAAGTTAGTAGGTTTTAGGAGGATATTGGGACGTGTGTATGTTTACTCGAGTGTTTTCAATAAAACACAGTTCTGCAAGATGTGATACAGGCTCAAATGGAGATTACAAGAAACATTTGTATAAAAGATTAACCTGCCAAACAATACATGCATGTAACACAAAAGCTGGAACTAGACACAAAGCTGTTATACATAAAAGGCAGGAATAATAACCCTCAAAAATATGATGTCTTTAAACGTTAAAGGTCTCATAGATGCTACAGGAGACACGCTTGGAAAGAACTGAACATGAGAATTTGATAAAGAAAGGTTTTCAGGACAGTTATTCAGCAGAATACCTGGGGCAAAGGACGAGAAAGAAGTACTTATATTAATTGCAAGAAGAGCTCCAATAGTAAAATGTGGAGTACTGAGGGGCTACTTGGCAAGGGACAAGAGTCACACAGGCACATATTTATACTCCACCTAAAACTGCTATAATAGAGTTAAAGAAAATTCTGGGAGCAATAATCCGCTTTCAGCAAGGAATATTACTTACAGATGGGGATTGGAATTTGATTTCCCACAGTGAAGATGTGACTGGGGGGGGCCCAGAAAGAGAAACAGAATAAAGGAGAGTAGATTTTTAAAGAAATAAATGAAAATATTTGGCATGGAAGATGTGAATTCAGTACTAAGAATTCAGACTGAATTTACATGCTATTCCACAAGATACAAAAACTGAGCTAGGCTAGACAGAATTTACATTTCATAGAAACGTGCGCATTTAGCTGAAGATCTCGATAAATACCCAATAACCAATCTCAGATCATGCACCAATAATAACTAAAATAGAGATTCAGGGTAATGAAATAAAATGAAACCCTGCCGCTTTCCCACCTATCTGCTGAAAAGTGAGGAATTTAAGGAATGGGAAATGCAAATTATTCAGGAGCTATTAGAGAAGATAGAAACAACTTCTGAAAATATAGCTAGGGAGTGGGATAAAACAGGGTGGAAATAAAAGAAATGGAGATATGGTTAAGAAGTAACAGGAATTACTTAGAGGGACTGACAAATATTAAAGTACTGCAAACAGGGGGAAGTACACAGAACAAGAAGAGGAGCAAAGTATAGTTGTGTACACTTACCATAAATGTAGATGTTAGAGTGTATTCACTGTTGCAGTCATTACATTTGGGTAATCTGCTGGCAGGTTGCCCGCCTGAATTCCAAAGTTTTGGGTCCTGCGTCGGTTGCCGTCTTCTCTTCCATGACGTCAGGTCGTCAGGGGTATAAAACATGCAGCAGACACCATTTTCTTTAGTTTTTCTTGCCCTCGATGTCAGGTGAACCAAAAAGGTAGCAATATTATATATATATATATATATATATATATATATATATATATATATATATATATACACATACATACATGCACATACATACATATACATACATACATACATGCATCAATAAAACTTTACCCTCATCTACAAGCAAATACACCACATAGGTTGAAGATAGAGAAGGAAAGAAACTGTAGAATGACAGGGGGATGGCAGGAGGGTAACCTGGACTGAAACAGTGAATACACCTGAACATCTACATTTATGGTAAGTGTACACAACTGTAAAATTCTTCGTGTTTCACTGTTGCAGTCATTACATTTGGGTAGAAACACAAAGCTATGGTTGGGAGGCTGGAGCTAAACAGCATTAGGTGCGGCTATAAGGCCCTGCAGCACTGCAGTGGCAAAGCCTGCCCAGGACTTAGAGTAGAGAGGCAAATGGTAATGCTTTGCAAAGGTGTGAACAGAACTCCAAGTAGCAGCCTCTAAAATGTCTTTGGTTGGTACTCCTCTGAGAAAGGCTGCCGAAGTAGCTGCAGCTCTGGTGGAATGAGACCCAATTCCCTTGGGCACAGGTTTACCATGGTGTACGTAGCAGAAACTGATGCAGTAGCTGATCCACTTTGAAACAGCCTTTCCTTCTGATCCTGCAGCATATGACACTAGTAATTGCTCAGTTTTTCTTAGAGTTTTTGTCCTGCTCAAGTAGAATCTTAGCTGTCTGTGCACGTCCAAGAATGCAGAATTCTCTCCCCTTTGTTCTGTGGATTTGGATAGAAAGTTGGCAGATTAATTGTTTGGTTAATAGCCACACTGGAAACCACCTTAGGTATAAAAGTGGGATTTGTCCTCCGAGACACCCTGTCTGGGTAAAATATGATAAAAGGCTCTACAGCCATGAGGGCCTGAAGCTCGGAAACTCTTCTTGCTGAAGTAATTGCTAGTAGCAGAGCTGTCTTCCATGATAAGAACTTTATATCAGCTGTCGCGGCTGGTTCAAATGGAGGCAGGGTGAGTTTTTCCAACACATAACTTGAGGTCCCATGCAGGTAATGGTGATCTTCTAGGAGGCCTTATGTTTTTGGCTCCTCTAAGATACTGCTTTAGTAAAGGATGAGAAAAGATTGGTGGCTCTGTATTGTAATGAGCCGAAATGGCAGAGGCATGGATTTTTGATTGATGAGAAATATAGGCCTTTGTCAAGCATCTCAGTTAAGTCTTGTAATATCGGAGGAATATGTGGTTATGCTGTATCAGTTCCTTGTGCTTGATTCCAAGCACAGAATCTCTTCCATTTGTCAGCATAAGATTTTCTAGTACTAGGCCTTCTGGCTTCCCAAATGACATCCATCACAGCTTTACTGAGGTGTCGTTCATATGATTACATGATTAGCCATGCTGCCAGGTTCAGAGTCTGTAGTTGATTGTGCAGGATCTGATTGCTTTGCTGGGACAGTAGTTGTGGTCTTTGAGGCAAGGTCCAAGCTGGGTATTGAGACAAGTTCCTGAGGATTGGGTACCAGTATTGGCGGGGCCAGTCCAGGGCAATTAATATCATCTTTGGTTTCTCTAGTCTGACTTTTAGGAGGACCTTGGGTAGAAGAGGCAGAGGAGGAAAGGCGTAAACTGACAGGTTTTTCCAACTGAAGGACAGGGCGTCCACTTTCCATGCTTGTCTGTGATAAGTCCTTGTGCAGAATCTTTTCAATTGATAATTTTGAGGAGAGGCAAATAGATCTATGTCTGGGCTCCCCTATTTCTCTGTTATCATGCTGAATACTTGTGGATTTAGTTTCCACTCGTGAGGCTCCATAAGGTTTCTGCTTAAGTCGTCTGGCAGAGTGTTCTGTTTTCCTGGCAGGAATTGAGCTTGAAGATTTATTTGGTAGGTCAAAGCTGTGTCCCAACAGTGCCATGGCTAATCTTCTGTTTTCCTGGCAGGAATTGAGCTTGAAGATTTATTTGGTAGGTCAAAGCTGTGTCCCACAGTGCCATGGCTAATATCAAAGGGGGTATGAGTGTGTTCCCCCTTGCTTGTTTATATTCCACATGACTGTGGTGTTGTCCATCTTTATCAGTAGTTGTCCTGGATGAAGTAAGTCCTTGAAGGCTGTTTGGGCATTCTGAACAACTAGCATCTCTTTCTGGTTGATATGTATATGCATTTGATTTGGTGCCCATATGCCCTGAATGCTTCTTCCTGCCATGTGGGACCCCAGGCATAATCTGATGCGTCTGTTAAGGTTTGGCTGGCAGGGGGTAGAGTGAAGGGCCGTCCCATGTGTTGGTGACAGGCCTTTGCCCACAATAGAAACTCCTGTTGCAGGCAGGGGATGAGAGGAAACGTTTCCAGACTGTGTGAATGTTGACTTCATAAACGTTTTAGGTACCATTGAAGTTTCCTCATATGCAGTCTTGCATATGGAATTAGTAGGATGCAGGATGTCATGAAGCCCAGAGCCTGCAGATTTTGCCCTGCAGAAGACTGGATTTTTGTTGCCATCAGTTTGAAGTAAGTAGTCAGTTAGTTGTCTTTGTTTGCCTGGCGTGAGGTAAGCCATCTGGGCAGTTGTATGCAAGCTTGCACCCAGGAATGTTATCTTTTGAAAGGGTACCAGTTGTGATTTATTTTCGTTTATTGTGTACCCTAGGCATGCTAGAAGCCTTTTCACAAATGCCAGGTGCCGTAGAAGAGTGTCCTTGTTCTCTGCTTGAATGAGACAGTCGTCCAAGTAAGGATATATTTGAATACTTCTTTGTCTGCAAATGCAATTACTGGTGCCAGGCACTTTTATAAAGACCCTGGGCGCAGTAGATAAGCCAAAGGGTAGTGCAGAGAATTGGTAATGCATTAAGCCAGCCTTGAATCTGAGGTATCTTCTGCACTACTGTCTTATTGGGACATGCAGGTATGCCTCTTGCGTCTAAAGTCACCAGCCAAGCATTCTTGCCCAGCATGGGCAGAAGCTGTTGCAAAGTGAATTTGAATTTTGGAATGTCCAGGTAAGTGTTCAAAATTGATAAATCCAGTATTGACCACCAGGCCTTGTCCTTTCTGGGTACCAAGAACAGTCTTGAGTAAAAACCTTGTCCTTTTTCCTGTTCTGGTACTGTCTGAATGGCCCCCATACTCATGGGGACGTAACCCGTTTCTGAGCCTCTCCCCATTGTTTTTTTGGCAGGTCTGGCCAACCAATTGTCATTGGCAGTGTGTGGAAATGGAATCTGTATCCCTGTGATACGATGTTCAGTACCCACTTGTCCTAGGTTATTAACTGCCAATTTTGAGCAAAAAGTGCTAATTTTCCCCCTATGGGTGCTGCCAAAAGATAAGTGCTTGCTGTAGGCAGAGGGAAGTCATTGGAATTGCTTTCTGAAGGTTTGCGCTTTACCTCCTCCAGATTTGGAGGTGGATGCGCCCCATTGCTTTGGCCGGTATGAGTCTTGAGCCTGGTACCTGGAACCCTTAGGGCATCTGGATTTGCCCCTTTGAGCTCTGTCTGACACAGGAAAGGACCAATTTTTTGTAGGCCAGTGTCTACTGAATCTAGGTGGCTGCACTTATAAGAAATCTTTAACAGTTTGCATAGACTTAGCTTGGTCTTCCATTTTCTTTAAAACCTCTTCTGCCTTAATACCAAACAGAGAATCATGCTGTAAAGGTGCATCTAGCAATTTAGCTTTAACATGATCAGGCAAATTTTGTTCCTTTAACCAGGCATACCTCCTAATCACAGATCCAGTAACTGCAGCCCTGCAGGAGGCCTCTAAAGAATCAAAACCACATTGCAACGTATGCTTTCCAACTTGTTCAGCTGCATGCAATAATTCCTGCAATTCCTTATTTTCTGCACATTCTGAAATCAACATCATTTTCTGTTCCAGCACTCCCATAACATGTTGTTCGTACTTAAGCATATGAAATTGACAGTTTAAGGCCCCGATTGCCAAGGTTGCAGATGTATAAACCTTTTTTCCCCATCTGTCCAGCGCCCTAGAATATCTGTCAGAGGGGGTAGGGTTTCTTGCTGTTGAGGCCTTAACTCCCTTTGGGCCCTGTGAAACAGTTCCAGGATCAGCAGCAGGGTTTCTAAATAAAAATTTATGAGAGTCAGGGACCCTGTAATACCTGTCAGGCTTACTGGGAGCTGGTGGTAAAGAGTCAAGGGTCAGGCTTGACTCCATAAAATCACCACTCACAATGTCTAACACAGGGGGAATGGCTAAAGGCTTGTGCTGAGTGAGAAGGAGGCAATCACTGAGCCTCTTTTTTGATTCCGAGAAGTCTCGGCTCTCCCAGTGAAAATGCTCCCTTCAAAGTATGCAAGGTTTCTCCAAATTAATAATCCCTCAGGAGGAGATGCAGATGGAATAGACTCCTCAGCATCAGAATCGTCCATAGGGAGGCAAAGATAATTCCTGATCAGAAGACATAGAAACCTGATCTGAAGATTCATAATCAGTGTCTTGCCTAGGCCTCTTATCTGGAGGGGGATGGATACCCCTGATCAAGGTAATAAGGTCTTCAGCCATTTTGATCATCTGTTTTTTTAGGCATAGGAGGCCTGTGCACGTGGCTCAGGCATCAGTTTTTTAGTTTTAGATGGTGTCTTTGCCTTTGGTTTTGCAGCTTTCGTTGGTTTGATATAAAAATGTTGAGGTCTGAATACACCCTCAGAAGCCGGTGCCTGCTCAGTGGCCCCAGACCCATCCGAGGGAGATGCATCCGTCAGTCCAATACCTTGAGTATCTTGCGGCGACTGGCTTAGGAGAAGCTTCGTCATCTGTTTTGGATCTCGACTGCCTTTCTCTGTCCTTTTCTTTGCGTATTTTATGTACTCCGGTAGTCGGATTGCTATCCGATGACATCTCTGGGTAGTTAAATTTTTTTCCAAAATACTTAGATGCAAAAATATACCGACTCTTAATAGTGCGTTGGTTAAATCTAGCACAAAACAGACAGCCAGGCAGGCACGTTGTGATCAGGGCCTAGGCAAGGAATACAGTATAAATGGAATCCTTATGAGGTATTTGCTTCCCACAAGTAATACAATTATTAACTTTTTCTGACATCGGTAAAAAGCAAGAAAAAAAAGTTTCCCCAATGGGGTACTTAGCTTTATTGAAAACTTCGGTTCTGAAACTCAAACTCGAATATTTAGTAGTCGGCCGACCGGTACTTGTAAAATGCTTCTCTTTCGGGCACCGCGCGGCAAGAAAGATTAAAGAAAATGGCGTCAGCTGCATGTTTTATACTCCTGACGACCTGACGTTATGGAAGAGAAGACAGCAACCAACTCAGGACCCAAGACTTTGGAATTCAGGCCGACTGAGGGCAACCTGCCAGCAGATTACCCAAATGTAATGACTGCAACAGTGAAACACGAAGAACATCTACAGAATGCTAAACAAAAAACACGGGACCATCTTGATAATATGCATTAGTTTAGAAAGACTGCTATTAAGCAACTGTTTTTTTTGTTAACTCTACAGCACAAAACCTTTCAGCATGGCTCAGACAACAGGAAGCAGAAAGGGCCGTCACCAAGTTTAGGGAGCCTATTACAAGGAAGATAACCAGGGATCTTGTAGTAGTATTAGAAATATTTCAGAAATTCTATGAAAGTTTGTATAAAGCAGAGAAATATGGAAATAAAGATGATGTACAAATGGAAATGTTTATGGAAGAATTAAATATTCCAATGTTACAGGGAAAGGAGGCTCAAATCACTAACAGGACAAGAGGAGATGACATAAAAATGGTGGTTTATAACCAACCTACAGAAATTCCCCAGCATTATTTTAAGAGGAAGAGAAGTACCAACATCCTGCAAAAAAATCAGAAGTAAATGTAATACCTAAAGAGGGTAAAAATCCATCAGATTCAGCTTCATACAGGCCCATTTCAATACTAAAACAGGATTATAAAGTGTTTATGTCAATAATGGCTAAATGAATGGCAAAAATGATGCCAAAATTGATAGATATGGATCAATGTGGTTTTGTGGAGAGGAGGAGAACATCTGACAACATAAAAGGAATAGTGATGATCCAGAGGGAAGCAGAATGTACGAAAATACCACTGTTGCTGGTGGGTCTTGATGCAGACAAAGTATCTAACAGAGTAAGCTGGGATTTTATGAGCAGAGCAATGAAAGCATGTGCATTCCCTGCTAAAATTATAAGGTTGATTAGGAGGATATCTGAAGGCTCGGAGGCAAAAATTAAAGTGGGTGGGGTCCCCATAACAACCCCTGCTTGAGCACAGGAAACAGGTAGGGGTGTCCTCTCTTCCCCTTTTTATTTGCATTATATATAGAACCACTGGCAGAGAAAATAAAAAACTCAGAAATTCAAGGATATAAACTGTATGGTAATCAAGAAAAGCTGGCTGTATTTGCAGATGACATTTTATACCCGACAAAACCAGGAAGAGAATACAGTGTTGTGGAACATACTAAGACAGTTTCAAACCATTTTGGGATACAAAATTAATGAAGCAAAAACAAAAGCAAGAGCAGTAAATTATGTACCCACATATGAACTGGTCTAGCAATATCCATATTTATGAAGATGTGAGAAAATTAAGTATTTAGAAGCATAAAATAAGGATAGGACATGTGGGAAGAGGCCAAACAGATAATACAAAAACTGAGAAAATGGAAGCTATGTTATATAGATCTGCATAGTGAGATACAAACAGTTAAAATGTTTTTAGTCCCTTTAGTCAACACACTGATCAGGCTTATTTTTTATTTATTTAATTTTTTTTTAAATCGGAGAAGTACAATTAATAAAGACCAGAAGAAATCTGGCTGGGAGGGGAAGATGGCTAGAGTCAAGTAGAATAAACTTATACTTCCAACAAAACAGACCGGATTGGGATTACCAGAGTTGAAGGGATTTCAGAACAACACAGTTAAGGCTCCTGTACACAGCATAAGCAGAAAACTATAACTCAAAGTGGAAAGAGGAGATGGTGAAACAGTGGGGGGGGGGCTCAAGTAACAAGGAGAGACTGGGATTTTGGATGCAGATCTTTCAAAGTGAATAATCATACAGAATACTATATTCATAAAGTAGCAGAAGATTTTCTAAGAAAGAATCCAACATGGGAATGGAGAAAGGAGGTTCTGCTGATAGAGATGACTACAATTAGGGATAAAGACAATAAGCAAGAGGGGTCGGAAATGTATTGGAGAAAACAGCCAAAGGAACCAAGATACTAGGAGCAATAGCTAGATAAGGGAAAGGTAATAGAATGGGAAAATGCCAATAATTATTTGCCCTTCAGACTAAAGACTGCTTATACTCTAATATCAATCCTTGATATGGAAGGCAAAGAGAAAGACATAGGGGGCTGATAAAAGAAAAAATAGCACTGGTAGAGTTTTTGGTAGAAACTAGAACAGAAGTTGCCATTAAGAAAGGAATAATTAGTACAGCATATACAAATCTGCACGATAACTATAACAATCAATCAGAGGAGATTAGGAAGGACTGGGAAGAGAGGTTAGACATGCAATTCAAAGAAACAATAAGGGGATATGTACATCTCCCAAATATGCAATAAAATCGAGATTTCAGATCTTTGCCTGGAAGGACTTACATAGGTATTTTTACACCTCAGGAAGAACTATTCCTCAGGAGACAGCAAATGTCGGAGGTGTGATAGGGCAGAAAGCGGTAACTGGGAACATATTTTCTGGGAGTGTAAAGAGTTGGTAGACTTTTAAGATTCCCTGAAGACTGTTCGGTCAGAGATGCTGGGTAAGCAAGTTGAGGTGACTAGGCAAATTATTCTTTTGAGCTATGACGGTCTCCAACCTTTTTTGCACCAAGGACCAATTTCATATAAAAGACAATTTTCCACGGACCGGCCAGCCATCATCCACATAATAAAGTCCACAATACTTACTTATGTGACATCTGTTTAACGGGGAGGCCTGACTGGACTACAAGCTCAATTTCAGCCAAGAACCGGAGAGAAAAGCTCCAAACTACAATAAAAAGACAACTGACAATAATTATGGGGAAAAAGTGTACTTTCTGCTTAACAACAGAACCTTACTATGTTTATAGGAACAATGTTTAAAATCTGTTCTGTTATTTGGTTCTGTCCAGGATACCTCTCAATTGTACAGATTTTCGCAGAATGTCCAGATTTTTACCTCATATTTTTGTCTGTTTCTCATAAAATTCTTGCTTCCTGGCAAATCACTGGTAGATAATTTAGGTGTGACATCTGAAAATAATGGCAGGGAGTTGTGTTTCATACTTCATACCCTTCAGAAAATTCAAACACATGGCCCCACACACACGCGGACACACACGGCCCACCACACACGGCTCCCCACACACACACACACACACACACACACACACACACACAAGACCCCCACACACACACGACCCCACACACAAGACCCCCCCACACACACACACACACACACTAGACCCACACACACACACACACTAGACCCACACACACACACAAGACCCCACACACACACAAGACCCCCCCCCACACACACACACAGGCTACACACACACAAGACCCCCACACACACACACAGACCCCACACAAGACCCCACACACACACACACACGTGACCCCCCACACACACACACACAAGACCCCACACACACACACACACAGACCACACACACACACACAGACCACACACACACACACACACACACACACACACGAGACCCCACACACACACACACGAGACCCCACACACACACACACGAGACCCACACACACACACACACACACACACACACACGAGACCCCACACACACACACACACACACACGAGACCACACACACACACACACACGAGACCACACACACACGAGACCACACACACACACACACACACACACACACACGACCCCACACACACACACACAACCCCCACACACACACAACCCCCACACACACACACACACACAAGAGACCCCACACACACACACAAGACCCCACACACACACACGAGACCCCACACACACACACACAAGACCCCACACACACACACACACACACACACACACACACAAGAGACCCCACACACACACACACACAAGAGACCCCACACACACACACACACACGAGACCCCACACACACACAAGAGACCCCACACACACACACACACACACGAGACCCCACACACACACGAGACCCCACACACACACACACACACACACACAAGTGGCCCCACACCCACACACACAGGTGACCCCCCCCACACACACACACACACACGAGACCCCACACACACACACACAAGAGACCCCACACACACACACACACAAGAGACCCCACACACACACACACACACACACACACACACACACACAAGACCCCCCACACACACACAAGACCCACACACCCACACACACAAGACCCACACAACCACACACACAAGACCCACACACACACACACACACACACACACACACACAAGACCCTACACACACACACACACACAGACCCCCACACACACACAAGACCCTACACACACACACAAGACCCTACACACACACACAAGACCCTACACACACACACACACACACACACACAAGACCCTACACACACACACACACAAGACCCTACACACACACACACAAGACCCTACACACACACACACACAAGACCCTACACACACACACACACACACACAAGACCCTACACACACACACACACACACAAGACCCTACACACACACACAAGACCCTACACACACACACACACACACACACACACACACACACACACACAAGACCCTACACACACACACACACACACAAGACCCTACACACACACACACACACAAGACCCTACACACACACACACAAGACCCTACACACACACACACAAGACCCTACACACACACACACACACACACACACACACACACAAGACCCTACACACACACACACACACACACACACACAAGACCCTACACACACACACACACACACACAAGACCCTACACACACAAGACCCTACACACACAAGACCCTACACACACACAGGAAACGTGTTGAATCCATGCTGTCTCAAATGAGCTGCTAACTACTGCCATGCATTTGGTGAATACCCTGATGGCTGTAGAGAGACCAAAGGGGAGTACTCCGAATTAGAAATGACTGGTTCCCAGCAAGAAGTGGAGAAACCTTCTGGTATCCTAATAAGAGTCCTGAAGGTCGACTGAGCACATCCAATCATCCTTTTGTAACTGTAGTGAAATGGACGGGATCGTGACCATCCAAAATTACGAGTTCTTTATTGACCTTTTCAGAATGTTAGGTCCAAAATTAGCCTCAGGTCCCCTGTCTTTTCTGGCACTTAAAAAGAACCCCAGAGTAGACTCCAGATCCAATTTAGTCTGGTGGCACCTTCTCGAAGACTCTTTCTAGCAGCTTTGTAATTTCTAGTGCTGCTGCTTCTCTCTGATTGGGTGGGACATCCGGGAGATTTTTCTTTGTTTAGGTAGTTGTAAAAATGGGATGAAATAGCCTCGGGATATGATCCTTTGCACCCAAAGATGGTTTGTGATGGTTGACCAGGTGCCTGGGTGCAAGGATACGCACTCCCAGATTGCCTCCAGAGAAGGACAGTCTGGCATCTTCTCAGGAGCACTGGAAGGATCTATCCTAGAATGAATCTCAAGATCCTTGATTTTGCGGACCCCCCTAGAGATCCTTGATTTTGCGGACCCCCATCTGCCATGTGGGCGGAAACTACCATTATAGTTGCTTCCCCTTCTGCCTCTGGGGGGTAAAATCTCCCAGTGATTCCTGAAAAGGGCCTTGAGACTTCTTGAACCACATCTTTTTACCACCATGCTGGATCCTGGACAAAGGTCTTTGTGGGGTAGAAAAATGGATTCTAACAGCAGACAAGGTCTTTCCTTCTTTTTCACTAAGGGAAGCAGTCTATGTGGAGCCAAACAATGGCGCTCTATCAAAAGGAGCATTGATGAAAGAAGCCTTCAAAGGTTCTGTGAAGTCACAAAGCTGCATCTAAGCATGACACCTTATGGCAATGCCAGAACCAGAAGCCCTTGAGGTACCCTCTGCTACATTTGAGATTAACCTCACAGATGCATTTAATGTAGACCATAGGGTGGCAATCCTTGAGGAAAAGGTTTTCTGTTCCTCAGCAGACATGGACCCAGGGGAAAGAGCTAGAAAATTCCTTGACAGAGTTCCTCTGAAGTCTGGTGAAGTGTGCAAAGTAGTTCAGCAATCGCAATGAGAAGGTCGCTGAAGCATAGACAGGGGTCCAGGGAAGTAAATAGTGTGGGAAGAAACAGCCAGGGAATTGTTATGGCTAGGCTTGTATAGGCCCTAGGGCTGATAGCCTAGTACCAACATATGAACCATATACCTGCTTACCAAACCTGTCCAATGCCCTAGCTTCCCTGGTACTGGGATGGACAGTGGAGCTTTGCTCAGCTAGCTCCTTCTTGGAGCCTGCCACAACAACCATATCTAGTCCAGTGTGGTCTGTCTGTAGGGGCACTACGGATTTTATTGGGGTGCTTAGGGATGGGTTCCCCAGTGTCTGGCTGCTTTCATGCCCTGCAGGAGACTAGATCAATACAGTCAACCATTTGGGGTGGACACCCAGCATATTGATGGGCCAGACCTGAAAACTTCCAAAAACACTAATTCCTCCTGGGTAGGGTTGTGAGCTGACCAATCACTTTCTGGTGAAAGACTTCAAGAATGTCACCACATGAGACGTCTTCAGGTAGAGATCTTAGGGACCCTTCCCCCCTCATCAAAATCAGTATCCTCTGTGATGAATTCTTGGGGAAAATCCAAGTACCTCCTCTTGCACTCTCTCTTATGAGGAACCTACTTGGTGGGATGTTCCTGGGAGGTATCTGAAGAGACCAGGAGCTCTGAAGGTGGAACAGATTGGGAAGCTCTTCTGGGTTGACCATCCTGGAGGTGGAAGAAGGGAGGACTCAGGCACGAGATCCAAGAGGGTGGGACACAGATCCAAAGACAGTCGGGGGCACTCCCGGGTAGAGAGAGAACCCTCTCCACCAACTTCAAGGCAGACAGACCCGGGGCTGTTGAAGGCAATCCCCTCCACAGCAGAAGCTCTCAGAGCAGATGACTCCCCCCCGTAAGTCCCATGGGCCCCCCACTCAGACGAGGGAGTCTGAGCTAAATCTGTTTTACACCGAAGTTCCAAAAAGAAGCAATGGCTCCAAAAACTTAAGAGTTGAAGTCAACCCCTTGGATCAGACATTAAGGCTTCAGCTCTGAAAGCCATCCCACTTGGCGCAGAGCGGGTCAGGGAGATGGCAGACGTCAAAGTAACATGTACTGTCAGATCAGATGTCTCAACTCTCGGGACCTTCAGATTAGACTCCTCCTAAGCAGTTGGTCGGATCGGAGGAGCAGCAACTGGGACAAAGGCAGCATGGAGGCTCACGGATCCGGTGGGGGACAAAGGTGGCAAAACCCCCATCTGGATTTGAGTTGTGAGAAATTTCCTCCTCATTCTATCGACCTCAACTTCTGAAAGACTATGAGAAGACCTGATGGATGAGGAGGTAGGAGGCCTAGACGTCCTTTTAGGCAATTGTTGGAGAAATGGCAATCTGTGTCTTGGGGAGACAAGCTTAGGTGAAAGCCGTGGAGCACAGGGGCCAAGAAGGAGAAGTCTCCGAACAAGTCGGATCTGAAAACATAGAACTCAGTGGTCTGGGAACCTTTCACAGAGGTTCGGCAGTTTAAGGAGATGCCTTGATCAGAGAAAGCTATTTTCCCAGGACTTTTTTTGTCTTCTTAGTTGGGGGGGGGGTTGAGCCCCTGAAGAAGAGGTGCCTACAGAAGAAGCAGAAGATGGTAAAAGTCCCTTTAAAATGAGTTTGATTCTTCTGTCACTAAGGGCACTCTGGTTACACCCAGCACAAACAGCAGGTGATCCCAGGTGCAATGGGGCAGCAGTAAAATGCATCCCTGTGGGCATCAGATTGAGTAATCTTATGCCCACAGAAAGTGCATTTTTTGAAACCAGCTGGTTTGTCGAACATGCGGGCTATATTAAAATAAGCTATACATTTTTTCAGAAAAAAGAAAGGAAGAAAGAAAACAACTATGGAAACAAGTGAGGACTAAACTAAAGTTTTTTTTTTTTTTTGTTTAGTAGTCAGAGTAAGAAAGAGTATAAAAAGCAGAGAAACTTCTGACAGAAAAACTCTGAAAAAGAAAACTAAACTCAAACCCATAAGCAGCTCAAGAGATTGGCAATCCCAGTCTGTCTCCAATGAACAGCAAATGAAATTGGAGGTATTCTGGGGGAATGAGGCATTATGGGTGAGGGAGGAGCTCTAGAATCAGATCCTAGAGCTATGGAAAGCGGCCGACTTGGATCCAAAGATCGGATCCGAACTCACAGGTTGAGGAATTAAAATGACATCAATTTGCTATTATGGAGCTTTAAAAAAGTTTGGGAGAAATAGTTTTCAGCAGGGAATATTACTTACAGATGGGGAATGGAATCTGATTTGCAACGGTGAAGATTTATCTGGGGGACAACAGGGTAAACTTCTGAAGAAATTATTTCTTTTTTATTAAGTTACTTGGTATGCAAGATGTTAACTCAGTAGTAGGAACTCTGAGGATTTACATATTATTCCCAAAGGTAAAATAACTGGGCTAGATGAGGCAAAAATTGTATTTCACAGGAATATGTGCTTCAATTGAACGCTTCAACACATCCAATAACTATTTTGGACCACGTGCCAATAACCGAGAGAAAAATGCAGTCTAATGAAGTAAAAATGAGACAGCGGCACTTCCCTACCTGCCTGCCTAAGAGAGAAATTTAAGGAAAGGGCAGTGAAAATTATTTGAGAGTTATTAGGGAAGTCAGAAATTTATTCTGAAGTTATAGCCAGTGACAGGAATAAAATGAAAGTGGAGTTAAGAATAGGATAGCAATAAATGAAAAATATATGACTAAAAAGTAATAGAAATTATTTGGAGGGGCTGACAAAAGCTAAAGTATTGCAGAATAAGGGGAATCTCACAGAACAAGAGGTACAATTAAAGTACTAAATGAAAAATAAGGGATTTGGTGAATAATACAAAAACAGCTTAGAAAGACTGCTGTTAACTCACTACATCTGAGTGACACCTCCAAATGCTTCTGCAGTTAACTCCTATTGACACCTCCAAGCGTAAAATATTGCTTGCTCATATTTGCAGCAATAATTCCAAAAAACATGCTATGTAACTAGGTTTTAAAAAGACTGCATCTTAAAGCTTACACAATGGCAAATTCAACTGCATTAATATTTGACCTCTAATGCAGATAGATAGTAACTTTTTTATGATATTAATTTATATAGATTAACTTTTCTAAATATTTCAACAACCAAGTAACAAAGAACTCTCTAGCCTCATATGAAAGCTCACAGCTAGATAAATAAAATACTGCTGACAGTGAGTAACTTGAATGGGTTGCTGAGATATTGTAAGTTGTTTACAAAATATTACAAATGTAACAGTTACTGTGACTTATAAAATTTGGTTTAAGACCTAAACCTTAATGAATACTGCCACTTTATAGTTTGTGCTTAAGAGTTTGCTATTTATAACCCCTATGGTTCCAGAAATATGAACGTTAGTTGCCTGTCGGGAGCCAGAATCTGCCACATAATACAAGCACTCAGGTTACTCCAGAACAAGTACAAATATGACTCTGTCATTGTTCATGTTGGTGTGAACGACCTGAGCCGTACCTCCCTGGACTACATGAAGAGAGACATGGAAGAGCTCTCTGATCATGTAGCCCAGGCGGGTATGACCCTGACCAGCATCCTGCCCTCACCAAGAATGATACCTCAGTATAAAGAAAAAATTATCAATTTCAACAATTGGCTAAGCTTCTGGTGTCAAAGGGGATCCAGCGTTTGTCAGCCTGGGATGACATGCTCAACAAGCCGTGTTGCTTCGCAAGAGATGGCCTGCACCAGTCACCCCTTGGCTTTCGAATACTGGCCAAGGCTCTTGCTGCCCCCATAGTGCCTTTTATAGGCAAGGCTCAAAATTCAAACCAACCTCCATAAACAGCACAAGTAAAAAGCTGAGGGTTATGCTACGTAATGCCAGGAGTTTAAATCTCAAAATGCATGTGCTCAAAGCACTCCTAAGTATGGAGAACGTCGACATCTGTGCAGTAACTGAAACCTGGTTCAAGGCTCCATAGAGCACTCCTGGGCTACAACTCATACCACACATTTCGGCCACAGGACATGGACCGAAACACAAAAGGAGGGGGTGTATCCATATTCATCAAGGATACCCACACCTCCAGGTTAGTGGCGCAGCATGATACCTCTGAGATCACCTATGTGCAACTAACATCGGGCAAATCAATTGTGGCCTGCTACAGATCGCCTTCCATGACCCAGAACCACCACTCCGCCTTTCCGGAGACAATGGAAAACATAAAGGTCCTACCGAACACCCTGATCTTGGAAGATTTCAATTACCCTACCATTAACTGGGAAAACTACTTTAGTACAAACTCCCAGGCTCAGCGCTTCCTGGAATTTATCAACTCAAATGCCCTGGATCAGCTGGTAAACTCCCCTACCAGAGGCCACAACATACTGGACATGGTCATCACCAACATGGGTGACAGGTGCTCCGTACCCGAGGTCAACCCATCACTGGTTAGATCAGACCATAAACTAATCAGCCTGGATGTCCACACCCCACCACCACCCCCAACCAAGGAAACCACAGTGAAAAACTTGTCTAAAGCAAACTTCACCTTAAGTCAGAGGTGGTAAGTTTCACAGCCCCCATGCTAAAGGATAACACTGTCCAAGATGCAGAATCCTTTACAATTGCACTCTATGAGCACCTACAAGGATACATGGATCATGCCATCCCTAGCAAAACCAAGACTCACTTCCCTAAGAGAAGGAAACCAGTCTGGTGGACCCTTGCCATAAACAGGTTATACAACAAAAGGAGGAAACTAGTTCAGAAAAAAAGCAAATCTCAAGAAGGAAAGACATCCCTGATCAGTATTCAGTAAGAAACTAAGGTCCCTCATAAAATCATCCAAGGCTAACTTCGAAAGAAAAATAGCCAAGGACTCTAAAGATAACCACAAAGCCTTCTTTAGCTATGTCAAAAATCTAAGTGGCAACTCACAGATATGCTCTGAGATAGTGCAAAATAGCACAAAATATACTGAACCTACTGATATTGCCAACATACTGGCAGATACTTCACCTCCTTCTCACCTTCAAAAGGGCCCACAATAATACCGGAAAAGTGTAGTGTCCTGGAAATCACAGAAGCACAGGTGAAAACAGCCCTTTCAAAAGCCAAAAACACAGCATCAATGAGGCCAGATGGTGTCCCGGGCTGGGTCTTGCACGAACTACAGAATTAACTAACCCCTCCACCTAAACACACTGTTCAACCTCAGCCTCCCCACAGGATACGTGCCCATAGAATAGCACACAGCAATGGTTATTCCGCTCCAGAAAGGAGGAGCCACAACTGACCCTGGTAACTATCACCCCATAAGCCTGACTAGCCTGGTCTGCAAGGCTATGGAGCGCATCATCATGGCACTCATTAACAAGGACATTGGGAACCTCCAAACACTTGACCCGACCCAGTTCGGCTTTGTTAAGGGCAGATCATGTCTACTAAACCTGGTTGACTTCTTCGAGACAGTTACCAAGGCCATAGACGAGGGAAAGGTGGTTCACACAGCCTACTTTGATCTCGCCATGGCATTCGTCACCATTCCTCACTTGGGTATTATAGAAAAACTCACCAGCCTGGACATAAACCCCTACGTCACAAGATGGGTTGCCAACTGGCTTACAGACAGAACTCACACGGTAAGAATAGCGGGCTCCAGGTCTGACTCTAAACCAGTCACAAGTGGTGTCCCGCAAGGCTCAGTTCTTGGACCCCTACTGTTCAGCATATATTTCTCAGAAGTACAGGCAAACACAGGAGGACTATGGTTAACCAAGTTCGCCGATGACTGCAAACTGGGAGCCATAACTGACTCTCCGGCTGACACGGACATCCTCCAAAAAGGCCTTACTGAGACAGACACCTGGTGTCAAAGTCTTGGCCTCAAGCTAAATGCAAAAAAATGCATAGTCATCCCGTTTGGGGAAAAACAAAACACCCACGAATTACCACATAGGCGGCAGCCTAATAAGTGATCTGGGGACCCAGGTAGATAGTAATCTCTCCTTTGACAATCATATTGCCAAAGTAGTTAGGAAATCCTTCTATGTGGCCCATCTAATTACTAAGGGGTTTGCATCTAGAAATAAAGAGGTTATAGTGCCCCTCTACTCGTCACTCATCAGACCCATCAGAGTACAATGCCCAATTTGGGATGTACCTCACAAGACACTTCTAACAGCTTGAAAGACCAGAAAAGCACCTCACCAAGAGGATTACTGGCCTGAAACATACGTCCTATGAAGCCCGACTGAAAAAACTCCGGCTGTACTCAGTGGCATATTGCTTACTCAGAGGTGATCTCTGCCTGACGTACAAAGCCATGTCCAACTCAGAATTGATGGACATGCTCCACCTAAAGAAATCCAAGTCACTGCGAGCCACGTGCTCTAGCGAGCTAAACCTCGCCACACCAATAAATAGAACATGCTGGAGGGATGGATTCCTGTCACAGAGACTCCCCATGTTTTGGAACAAAATTTCTAACTACATTAGGCATCACTAACACTCTTCAAGAAAAGCCTTGACAAGTGGATGGGTAACAGAAAGTACACCCCTGGGATCACATCATTGGCTCTGCTTGACAGAGGCTCAGTTAATTAATCAATGGGGCGGCGAAAGCAGGCATACTCTGGCTAGGCTTATAAATGCCCTTGGGCAGATAGCCAAGTACCTACCTATGAACCTAAATGAGATATCATAATTTGATTCTGTCAAAAGGCTTAGGCTCCACCCACTGGAAGTCACAGTGCAAACATCCTGAGCTCCATCCGAGTGAATGAGTTAAGCTACTGTTTTGTTTTTTTGAGAACTTCAGAGCACAAAAATATATAGCACAATGACTTGGGAAGAAGAAAGTAAAAAGGCTGTTGCTAAAGTGAGGTAGCCTATAACAACAACAAATAAAATAAAATAACCAGAGATCCTGTAAAAGTATTAGATATTTCAGAAATGTTATGAAAATTTATATAACACACAAATGTGGAAATGAAGGAGCACAAATGGAAATATTTATGGAAGACTTAAGTATGCCAAAGTAAGGCGTAGATGAGGCTCAGCAATTAATCTTTAAAATAGGAGATGAGAGAAAAACTGTGACATACAATCAATCTGCAGGAATGTCTCCAAGAATAGATGGTATTCCTGCAAAATTTGGGGATATAGGAGGGAAGAAAGTAATAAACATCTGAAAGGTTTTGTTTAACAGTATTTTAAAAAGGAGGGGAAAGTACAGCTCTGATTTCCTGATGTCCTTGGTTCTGTCCAGGTAAAAACGTAGTTGTGTGTACATCCAAGGAATGCAAGATCCTTTCCCCCCTTATTTTGAGGACTGGGGAAAAAAGTTGGCAGGTGAATAGTTTGATTTAAAGCCACTTTGGAAACCACCTTAGGCATGAAAGTAGGATTAGTCCTTAAATACACCCTGTCTTGGTGAAAAATAATATAAGGTTCCACAGTCATGAGAGCTTGTAACTCCGAAACTCTCCTGGCAGAGGTCAGAGCTAACAGGATGGCTTGTCTTCCAAGATAAAAACTTGATGTCAGATGTGGCAGCAGGCTCAAAAGGAGGTAAGGTGAGTTTTTCCAAAACATAGTTGAGATCCCAGGCAGGAATGGGTGGAGATCTAAGGGGCCTTAAGTTCTTAGCTCCTCTGAGAAACTGTCTCATGAGCTGGTGGGAAAAGATTGGAAGGTCTGTATTATAATGAGCAGAAATAGCAAAGGCATGAATCTTTATGGAAGAAAAAGAAAGACCCTTATGTAAGAGGTCTGTCAGAAAGTAAAATCCGAGGAATGTTAGGAATAAGAGGATCCGAATCCTGAGCCTGCATCCAGGTGCAAAATCTTTTCCATTTTCCTGCATAAGATTTTCTAGTGCTAGGATGTCTGGCTTCTAAAATGACATCCATAACCTGCTTGGGTAGGAGAGAATGAATCATAGACCCTGGATTAACCAGGCAGCCAGACTGAGAGTTTTGACATGGGAGTGTAGAACTTGACCCTGGTGTTGGGACAGAAGGTTCGGAGTCTGGGGTAAAACCCAAGGGGGCTCCAGAGAAAGGTTTTTCAGAGTTGGGTACCAAAACTGTCGAGGCCAATTTGGGGCCAGTAAAATTATCATCTTGGGCTTGTCCCGTTTGATCTTTAATAACACCCATGGAAGAAGAGGTAGAGGCGGGAAGGCATACCCCCCCCCCCCCAAGAGGTTTCTCCAACTGAATGATAGTGCATCCACTTTCCAAGCTAGTTCGTGGAATGTCCTTGTGCAAAAAATCTGTAGTTGATGATTGAGGTGGGATGCAAAGAGGTCTATGTGAGGACATCCCCAGACTGTTGTAATTATCTTGAATATTTCGGTGTCCAGCATCCATTTGTGTGGGTCTGACAGGTTCCTGCTCAGACTGTCTTCCAGGATGTTTTGCTTCCCTGGTAGGAACTGGGCTTGAAGGTCCAGTTTGTAAGCCAGAGCAGAGTTCCATAGATTCATGGCTAGTCTGCAAAGGGGATAGGAATGTGATCCCCCTTGCTTGTTTATGTACCACATAACTGTGGTGTTGTCTGTCCGTATCAGTAGTTGTCCTGGTTACAGAAGATTCCTGAAGGCCAACAGAGCATTCTGAACGGCTAACATTTCCTTTAAATTGATATGCAGGCGCTTCTGATCCTTTGTCCAAAGGCCCTGCAGACAGTTGCCTTGCAAATGGGCTCCCCATGCATAATCCGAGGCGTCCGTGGTTAGTATCTGACTGGCTGGAGGCAGACTGAAGGCCTTCCCTCTGTTCTGAGTACATGCCTTGGACCACCAAAGGAATTCCTTTTGAAGACAAGGCAGGACGGTGATCTGTATAGCCAAACTGTGGCAATGCTGAGACCATACACTTTTTAGGTACCACTGTATTTTCCTCATATGTAGTCTTGCATATGGTACGAGAAGGATGCAGGAGGCCATGTAACCCAAAGCCTGCAGGAATTTCCTTGCAGATAGCTGAGTTAATGTTGCTAAGGTTTTGAAAGTTGAAGCCAGCTGTAATTGTTTTTCGTATGTCAGAAATGCCATCTGGGTTGTAGTTCATAGGTTCATAGGTTCATACTAGGCTATCTGCCCTAGGGCATTTATAAGCCTAGCCAGAGTGTGTGTGGCTTTCACCACCCCTTAGGATGAGAATACTATACCCATTAGTTTGCTGTGCCTCTGTCCAGCAGTGATACAGAGATGATTCCCGGGGTAAACCTACGATCTCCCATCCACTCGTCAAGATTTCTCTTGAACAGAGTCAGTGAGGGGCTCTGCCTCACATGGACTGGGATTCTGTTCCATAGTGTAGGAGTCTCTGGGTGATGAAACTGTCCCTCCAGCACGTCCTATTTATATCCGTGTTGAGGTTTAAGTCTCTTGCTCTCGTGGCTCTGGTGGATTTGGATTTTGTTTAGAAGAGCACCCAGAAAAGTTATCTGTTGTGAGGGTGTCAAATTTGACTTTATGTTTACAGTGAATCCCAGGAACTTGAGAAAATTCTGAACAAATTCTAGATGCTGGAGTAAGACATCCTTGCTGTCTGCCTGAATAAGACAGTCGTCCAGATAAGGGTAAATTTGAATTCCCTTGAGTCTGCAATAAGCTACTACTGGAGCCAGGCATTTGGTGAATACCCTGGGTGCAGTAGACAATCCAAAGGGCAGCGCAGAGAATTGATAGTGCCTCGATCCGGCCTTGAACTTGAGGTATTTTCTGCATTCCTGCCTGATGGGAATGTGTAAATATGCCTCCCTTAAATCCAAAGTTACCATCCATGCATTTTTGGTCAGCACTGGAAGTAGCTGCTGTAGAGTAAGCATCTTGAATTTTGGTATCTTGAGAAAAGTGTTCAAGACCGACCGATCCAGAATGCGTCTCCATGAATTTAGCTTTCTGGGGACTAGAAAGAGCCTTGAGTAAAAACCTTGTCTCATCTCTGAAAGTGGAACCAGTTCTATGGCTTTCATAGCCAAGAGAGCTTCCACCTGGTTTAAGGCCTCTAACCATTGATGTTTTGGAAGATCTGGCCATCCGCTTGGTCTTGGTAGGGTATGAAAATGGAATTTGTAACCTCTTGAAACCACATCCAGAACCCACTTGTCTTGGGTTATAGGAGTCCAATTTAGGTGAAAAAGAGAAAGTTTTCCTCCGAGACGGGCTTCCAGGCAAGAAGTTCCTGCAGCCCAACAGAGGGAGTCATTGAGTCCGTTTTCTATGAGCTTGCGACCTGTCCTCTCCTCCCCTAGGGGTGAAAGCAGTCCACTGTCTTGGTCTATAAGAGGCTTGCGTTTGAGGCCTTCCTCGGGAGAGTCTGTATCTACCCCCCCTGAGGCCTGTCTGAATTGGGAAAGGACCAGTTTTTTGTAGGCCAATTCCTACTAAATCTGGGTGGCTGTACTTGTAAGAAATCTTTAACCGTTTGCATGGATTTTGCCTTGTCCTCCAACTTCTTTATCACCTCTTCAGCTTTAGATCCAAACAAAACATTATGCTGAACAGGAGCATCCAATAATTTAGCTTTTACTTGATCTGGCAAGTTTTGTTCCTTGAACCACGCTGCCTTCTAATGACTGTGCCAGAGGCAGCAGTCCTACAAGAAGCCTCCAAGGCATCAAATCCACAGTGTAAACCATGCTTCCCAACTTGTTCAGTGGCATGCATTAAGTCATGTAATTCCTTATCTGCACAGGCGGAAATGGAATTTAGTTTTTGTTTTAAAACAGACAGAAGAAATTGCTGGTATTTCAGCATATGAAACTGACAGTTTAAAGCCCTAATAGATAAAGTAGCAGAAGTGTACACTTTTCTGCCCCATCTTTCTAAAGATCTGGAATCCTTCTCAGTGGGAATGGGGTGTTTAGCAGAAGCGGCCTTAACCCCCTTAGGACCCTGAGAAATGGTTTCAGGATCAGCAGTAGGATTCTTGTATAAAAACTGGTGGGAATCAGGAACCCTATAATATCTGACTGGCTTAACAGGAGCTGGAGGAAAAGAGTCAGGAGTTAAGTTAGCCTCCGAAAAAGCATCATCCACAATATCCAAAATAGGAGGAATAGCCAGGGGTCTGTGTTGGGGAAGAAGAAGAAAATCCCTTAGTCTTTTCTTAGATTCCGAGTACTCCTGTCCTTCCCAGTGAAAATGTTCCCCTCATTTCATGCAAAGTTTCCCCAAAAGAGAAATCTTCAGGGGGAGAAGCTGAAGGAATGGATTCCTCAGCATCAGAATCCTCATAAGGAGGGAAAGAATATTCCTGGTCAGAAGAAGAAATTGAAGAAACAGAAGCCTGATCAGAGGAGTCATAATACACTTCCTGCCTAGGCCTTTTATCTGGAGGGGGATGTGAACCCCTAATCATAGTAAGTCAGTCCTCAGCCATCTTGAGTAACTGTTTCTGAGACTTGGGCGCCGGATCAGAAGAGGCCTGGGCTGCAGTCTTTGATTTGGAAGGAGTCTTTGCCTTTGTCTTTGCCTTTATTAGAAGTTAAGTAGGCCTGAAAACCCCTTCGGAAGCCGGTACCTGCACAGCGGCTCCGGACCCATCCGAAGGAGCATTGCCCGAAGGTCCTGCAACCGAAATATTCAAAGGCCTAGTTGGCTCCTCGTGAGAGTCCGTTTCGGCCATTGGTTCCGAAATGGCCGATGACAGTGGCTGCAAAAGCGCCTCACTGACGACGGCCGAACCTGAAGCTGGCTCTGCTTGTACAATATCATCTGATTTGGACCTCGGAGGCCTGTCTTTATCCTTGCGTCGTTTGTGAACTCCGGTAGCCGGAACCGTATCAGACGACATTTTGTAATTAAAACGCCTACCGAAGTAATGAAATGCAAAATAGTACCTTCGTTTAATCGTACGTTGATTGAATCTAGCACAAAACCGACAACTAGCTACGTCGTGGTCAGGGACTAAGCAAGGAATACTGTAAGAATGAAAATCCGTATGAAGTATTTGCTTCCCACATGAAATACAATTAACTTTTTCTGACATCGGACTGGAGCAAGAAAAAAGTTTCCCCAACGGGGTACTTAGCTTTGAGTAGGAGAAGAAAGTCTTCGGACTTAAGTAAGTTTAGAAAAAATTGTCAGGTGTCAGCCGACCGGCACTTGCAAACTGCTATCACCGCACGGCAAGAAAGACTGGAGAACATGGCGTCGGCTGCCAGCTTTCTACTCCTGGCGCTCTGACTTCAGGGAGCATGGCTGAGCAGCGACGCCGGACCCAGACTTTGGGATTCTGGCCGACCGGTCATGACTGCAACAGTGAAACACGATGAACATATGCCAGCATCCTGGAAGAAAGCTGTGGTGGCTATAATACCTAGACTGTAAATGCCCATCAAACCCAGCTTCATATAATCTTGGTTTAAAATTGAAATGGATCTGTAACATTTACGTCTACAGTAGCTAAAAGAATGGCAAGGATTCTACCAAAATTGATATATATAGATCAGTGTGATTTTTGTGGAGGGGAGGCAAACATTTGACCACATTAACAGAACAATGATGATCCACAGGGAAACAGAGCACAAGTACTGATTTTGTAGTGGATCGTGATGCAGGAAAAAGCATTCAAAGTAAGCTAGGTTTTTTTATAAGTGGAGCAATGGAAGCATTTGCATTCCCTGATACAATAATAAAAGATTAATGAGAAGGCTATATGAGGGACCACAGGCAAAAATCAAAGTCGGGGAGGACTACTCTGATTAGTTGAGCATGAACAGGAGAACCAGACAGGGTGTCCTCTTTCCCCTTTATGTGCTTTACATTTAGAGCCACTGACAAAGAAAATAAGGGACTCAGAAATTCAAAGATATAAAATTGATAAGGTCATCAAGAAAAGTTGGCTTTATTTGCAGACTATATTCTCTAGCTGATAAAACCAGAAAATGGCGTCAGTATTGTGGGACATTCCGAGGCAGTTTCAATTTTTTTCGGGATATAAAATTAATGAAGACAAAACAAAAGTGATAGCTGTAAATGTCTTCTTCTTTTGTCTGCTCCCATTAGGGGTCGCCACAGCAGATCAGTGGTTCCCATTTCCTCCTGTCCTCTGCATCTTGCTCTGTCACACCAACCACCTGTATATCCTCTCTCACCACATCCATAAACCTTATCTTAGGCCTTCCTCTTTTCCTGTTACCTGGCAGCTTCATCCTTAGCATCTTTTTCCCAATATACTCTGCATCCCACCTCAGCACATGTCCAAACCAACGTAATCTTGCCTCTCTGGCTTTGTAGCCAAACCTTCCAACCTGGGCTGACCCTCTGATATACTTATTCCTAATCCTGTCCATCCTCGTCACATCCAGTGCAAATCTTAACATCTTCAACTCTGCCCCGTCAAGCTCTGACTCCTGCCTTTTCGTCAATGCCACTGTCTCCAACCCATATAACATAGCTGGTCTCACTACCCTCTTGTAGACCTTCCCTTTCACTTACTGGTACTAGTCTGTCACAAATTACTCCTGACACTCTTCTCCACCCACTCCATCCTGCCTGTACTCTCTTCTTCACTTCTCTTCCACACTCACCATTACTCTGAACTGTTGATCCCAAGTACTTAAACTCATTCACCTTCGCCACCTCTACCTCCCTGCATCCTCACCATTCCTCTATCCTTCCCCTCATTCACACACATATATTCTGTCGTAGTCCTGCTGACCTTCATTCCTCTTCTCTCTAGAGCACATCTCCACCTCTCCAGGGTCTCCTCCACCTGTTCCCTACTCTCACTACAGATCACAATGTCATCTGCAAACATCATAGTCCACGGGGACTCCTGTTCTGACAAGTTTGTTTTCTCATCAACTAGTTTTTGGTACTTAGTCGGAACTTTGGTGAGGTACAGAACATTTCTTTTCCATTGACTGTTTGCTGATTTATGTTCTGAGTGCCTTTCATGCTATGGAGGGAGCACCAGTAACCACTTCTACTTCATATTCATTGGCTGTCTCGGGTCGTATGAAGGATACATCGGATGGAGTACCAACTAAGTGTTTTCTCCAAAGATAATCCATTGCTGGGTATGGATTTTATGGTCTTGAAAGACAACTGTTTGGCTGATTCCATACCCATGTGTACTGACAAAAACTTTGATGAAACGCTTAGGGATTTCAGCTATAAGGTGGGCAGGCTGCAACGACTTCAATGGCAGACCCACCACTTTGAAGCCTGCCTTAAGTTTGGAATAGTACCCAGAGGCATGAGCGTACTATGTATGCCCCCGCAAGGCGAGCGGTATCCCGAACTGCTAGCTAAGTGGCAACTGATTAACATACAGACTGGGTTCCAATATATGGAACTCCTAATCAACTTTTTTGAACCAGAAATAACAGCGTTGAAGGAGGGTGCTGGTGCAAGGGAGAAACGGGATTTTGTCAATAGAGATGACTGCAATTAAGGGTACACACAACTGGCAAAAGGTGGGCTAGAATTTACTACAGAAAATGGCAAAGGAACCAAGGTACTGGGAGGAAATATCTAGGAGGAGGGATAGGTAACAGAATGGGAAGAAGCTAAGAAGACGTTTTGTCTGATGGTTATAAACTAATTTCCCCATCAGGGATTAATAACAGAGTACAGGCAAAGAGAAAGGGATAGGGGAATCCTAAGTGAAAGACCTGCTCTGATAGTTTTAAACTGAATTTAGAACAGAAGCTGCTTTTAAAAGGATAATTAGTAGAGCATATAAAATACTTCACGATAATTATAGGAATCAATCAGGTTGTTAGAAAAGACTGGAATAAGACACTGGAGAGAAAATGCACAAGGAAACAAGTGGGAGCACGTGTATGGCTTCCAAACATGTAACAAAATCTATTAGATTTAGGATTTTTGCTTGGAAGCATTTGCATAGGTATTTTTATACCCCAAGGAGACTCAAAAAAATTTTCCTCAGGTAGATGGCAGATGTTGGAAGCAAGAGGTAACTGGGAACATATGTTTTGAAAAAGTAGAGAGAGCAGATTTTAAAAATCCCCTACAAGAGTACTGGGTAAGGAAAATGACTTAAAAAAAATTATTTTTTAAGCTGGGATCTGAATTGCCTAGACAGTAAGGCATAATTAATTCTGGTGGCTGCCAAAAAGCGATTACTATAAAGTGAAAATTAAAGTCTAAACCAGCTGTATTTGCATTACTGAATATTTTAACAGAGGTAAACTGGAAGTGGGATTTTTAGAAAAGGGTAGGAGCAAATTACAAAGAAACAAATGGAAATTGTGGGAATACATGCAGAACGGTTTACCATCATAATGTCGAGCACACATTACTCGACACTGCAAATGCTGAAAATGCCGAATGCCAATGTTCCGAACCACAAAATCTCGCCCCCTTTTTGATCCATGTTAGCACTTGTTTTTAGTTGTAGAGCGGTCAGAAATATCGATGTTCAGTGTTTTTGCAACATTTTGACAGATCGGCATTATGGATTTACTTACAGGTGTCGCTCATACACAGTGTCAAGCAATGTGTGCTAGACATTATGATGGTAAACCATGCAGAAAGTACAGTTTTGTACCTACCATAAATGTAGATGCCCGATAGGTATGCATCTGCAGTCATAACATATGGGTTGTCCTGCCTCAGGCAGCCCTTCGGTCGGCCGGATTCCAAAGTCTGGGTCTGGCCTCGGCTGATGTCGCACTTTCCCCGACGTCAGAGCGTCTGGGGTATAAAAGCATCAGCCAACGCCATTTTCCTCAGTGTTTCTTGCCCCAGATGCCCTCTAGGAAGGCCAAATTTGGAGGAATGCAGTAAAATTCCAAACATTTTCCAAAAAAAATATATATATACACACACAAACAAATACACCATAATAGATCCCCCAGCTAGCTAATGGAGGGGTAAGTACCCTAGGAATACCACAGAGGGGAAGGAGGAAGGGTAACCCTGACTGCAGATGCATACCTATCGGACATCTACATTTATGGTAGTTACAAAACTGTACTATGTCCTTCAAGGATGCATCTGCAGTCATAACATATGGGTAGAATACCATAGCCAATCTGGGGGAGGAGGTACTAAGAAAAGGATGGTGTAGTTAAGATCCCTTGCAGGACTGCTGTAGCAAAACCCGATCTGGAGTATAAAGGTAAATTGTAATGTTTGGCAAATGTATGCACAGAGCTCCATGTAGCAGCTTCTAAAATGTCCTTGGTAGCCACCCCTCTTAGGAAGGCTGTAGTGGTGGCTGTGGCCCTTGTTGAATGAGGCCTGATGTTTGCAGGAACTGTCTTTCCATGAAAGGAGTAACAAAATCAAATGCAATTTCCTATCCACTTTGAAATTGTCCGTTTGGAAATTGCTTTTCCTTGTACCCCAGCAGCATATGCTACAAGGAGTTGGTCAGTTTTTCTGAAACTTTTAGTTCTGTCCAAGTAGTAGCATAGTTGTCTGTGTATATCCAGAGTGTGTAGAAGTTTTTCCCCTCTGTTTTGTGGATTTGGGAAGAATGTAGGCAGGTGAATAGCTTGGTTCAGGGATACCCTAGATACCACCTTTGGCATAACAGTAGGATTGGTTCTTAGTGAGACTCTGTCCTGATGGAAGATAAGAAATGGCTGTACTGCCATTAAAGCTTGTAACTCAGATACTCTTCTTGCTGAAGTTATGGCCAGAAGGAATGCAGTTTTCCAAGACAGAAACTGTAGATCCGCCGATGCTGCTGGTTCAAAGGGAGGAGGTGTTAGTTTCTCCAGCACAAAGTTGAGATCCCAAGTAGGTAAAGGGGGTTTTCTTGGAGGATTGATGTTCTTGATCCCTCTCAGAAATTGCCTGAGGAGAGGGTGCGAGAAGATAGGTGGATCCACACTGTATTCTGCTGAAATTGCTGAGGCATGAATCTTTATGGAAGAATAGGACAGGCCATTGTGGAACAATTCTGCAAAGTATTCCAGAATGTGTCATAGTCGCCACTGTCACATCTAAGCCTTTTGTTGTGCTCCAAATGAGAAATTTTCCATTTTGCTGAGTATGTCTTCCTTGTGGAAGGCCGTCGAGCTTCCATAATAATGTCCTTTACTCTCTGTGATAAGTTATTGTGAGGGGGATTTATGGAATTTTCCAGGCAGTTAGTTGCAATGTTTTCAAGTTGGGATGCATGATCTTGAAGTTGTTCTGCGTCAGAAGAAGAGGCCATAGAGGGAGAGGCCATGGTTTCGCCTGTGACAAGCTCCTCAGTAGTGGGTACCAATGCTGCCTTGGCCAGTCTGGAGCTATCAGAATCACTCTTGGCTGTTCTGCCCTGATCTTCAGTAAAACCTTGGACATTAATGGGAGAGGTGGGAAGGCATATACTTTTAGAGCTTTCCAGCTGAAAGAGAGGGAGTCCACCCTCCAAGCTTTTGGGCGATACGTCCTTGAGCAGAATGTCTTCAGTTGATGGTTGTGGGGGGAAGCAAACAGATCTATCTCCGGCTGTCCCCATGCTTTTGTTATGAGTAGGAAGATATCTGGGTGCAGCATCCATTCGTGTGCATCCATGGTAGTTCTGCTTAAGCTATCTGCCAGTACATTTTCTTTTCCTGGCACGAACTGGGACTGTAGTTGGATATTGAGTTTCAGGCACAGCTCCCATAGATTCATAGTCAGCCTGCATAGGGGGTAGGAATGTGTGCCTCCCTGCTTGTTTATGTACCACATGACTGTGGTGTTGTCTGTCCTTATTAACAGGTGACCTTGATGGAGGAAAGGTTTGAAGGCCTCGATTACGTGCATCACTGCCAGCATCTCTTTTTTGTTTATGTGCATGCCTAGCTGTCCTTGGGACCATAGGCCTTGGATACATTTGCCCTCCATGTGTGCTCCCCATCCTCGGTCCGAAGCGTCCGTGGTGATGGTTTGCTTTGTTCTTGGTTTGTTGAAAGGCAACCCTCTGTTGGACTGGCAGGCATGAGCCCACCACAGGAATTCCTTTTGAAGGCAAGGAATAATTGGTATCAAAGCTTCTAAACTGTGACTGTGCTGAGACCATACACTCCTTAGGTACCATTGTAATTTTCTCATATGCAGCCTGGCCTGTGGAATCAGAATTATGCAGGATGCCATGTAACCCAGGGCCTGCAGGATTTTCCTTGCAGTTAGCCGAGTTTGTCTTGTCAGATTCATTAAGTAATCCGGAAGTTGTTTTTGTTTTTCTTCTGTGAGAAATGCCATTTGGGTGGTTGTGTCCAGATCTGCACCCAAAAAGGTTATCCTTTGGGATGGAACAAGTCTTGATTTTTGGATGTTGACTGTGTTTCCCAAGGCCTGTAGCAGGTGGACGGCATATGCCAAGTCCTTTATCAAATTTTCCTTGTTGTCCGCTTGTATAAGGCAGTCGTCCAGATATGGGTAGATTTTAATCCCCTGAAGTCTGCAGTGTGCAATTACTGATGCCAGGCATTTCGTGAATACTCTGGGCGCAGTAGATAAGCCAAAGGGCAATGCTGAGAATTGATAATGCTCTGATCCTGCAAGAAATCTGAGGTGTCTTCTGCAACTTGGTCGAATAGGGACATGCAGGTATGCCTCCTTGAGATCTAGAGTCACCAGCCAAGACTCCTTGCCCAGCATGGGAAGAAGTTGCTGTAGGGTCAGCATCTTGAATTTTGGCACAATAAGGAAAGTATTTAGTGCGGACAGGTCGAGAATAGGCCTCCATTGATTTTCTTTTCTTGGAACAAGGAATAGTCTGGAGTAGAATCCTTGACCTTGTTCTGAAAGAGGTACCTTTTCTATGGCTTTCATTTGAAGTAAGTTGTTGATCTGCTGCAAAGCCTCTGCCCTCTGATTTGGTGGCAGGTTTGGCATTCCGTTTCTTCTTGGCAAAGTGTGGAAGTGGAACCTGTATCCTTTGTCTTATTTGCAGTGTCCATGTGTCCCTTGTAATAAAATGCCAGCTTTTTGAGAATAAAGAAAGCTTTCCGCCCAAGGGTGCTTCCAATTGAGCCCTGGTAGGCGGAATCAAAGTGAAGTAATTGTGTCTGTCCTGGAGTAGTAGTAGTTGTTGCTGTTGCTGCACTACCTCTCTGGTTGGTAGGCTGCCACTGACTGCCTCTGTAGGAGCCCCTAGCTTGCCCTCTACCTCTGGGACGCCTGTTCCTGCCTCTCTGGGCTCTGTCCGAGTCTGGAAAGGACCAATTCTTAGTAGGCCAGTTTCTGCTGAATCTCGGTGGTTGTACTTGCAGAAAATCCTTAACTGTTTGCACAGATTTAGCCTTTTCTTCAAACTTCTTTAAGACCTCCTGAGCAGAGGAGCCAAATATTTTTTGTTTTTCCATTGGAGCATCCAGGAGTTTAGCTTTAACATGGTCTGGCAGGGATTGTTCCTTCAGCCAGGCATGCCTACGAATAACTGCCCCAGTCATAGCTGACCTACATGAAGCCTCCAGTGCATCATAACCACACTTTAAGAAATGATTACTAACCTGCTGCGAGTTATGTACCAGGTCCTGAAGGGATTTACGGTCAAGGGGTTCAGAAGAAGAAAGTTTCTTATTCAGTTCATCTAACAAATACTCTTGGTACTGTATCATATGAAATTGACAATTTAATGCCCTCACAGAAAGAGTTGCAGAAGTATATACCTTCTTTCCCCATCTCTCTAAAGCTCTAGATTCCCTTTCAGAAGGGAGAGGATTTTTGGCAGTGGCAGCTGCAACCCCTTTAGGGCCCTGAGAAATAGTGTCTGGGTCTGCGGAATGGGCCTTATACAGATGGAAATGGGAATCCGGGACCCTGTAGTATCTATCAGGTTTGGCAGGTGCCGGGGGGAGAGTATCAGGGGCTGTACTAACATCATTGTACACATCATCAATAACATGCAAAACAGGAGGTATAGCTAAGGGCCTATGTTGAGGCAAATGCAAAAAGGTCCTTAATCTCTTTCTAAAATCAGAAAATTCCTGACCCTGCCATTGAAAATGCTCTCTCATGGAATGTAGAGACTCACCAAAAGAAAATTCTTCAGGAGGGGAGGCCGAAGGAATAGATTCTTCAGCATCAGAATCCTCATAGGGGGAATAAGCCTCCTCCTGGTGGTCTTAACTCAGATCCATCCGTAGACTCATCTGAAGAGTGTTGGTCAGAGGGCTCAGTCCTGGGCCTTTTGTCTGCTGGTGGGTGAGAGCCCCTGTCCGGGTGAGGCTGAGAACCTCTAATTAAAGAAATAAGATCCTCTGCAAGGCTGAGGATCTGAGAACTAGAAGAAGAAGGCCTCTGGGAGGTGGTTTTGGGAGGCAAAGCTTTAGTAAGTTTGGCAGCTTTAGCCCTGGAAAAGGCCTTAATGGACATGGAAGCAGGGGGTCTAGCTGCCCCACGTGCAGGAGTAGATTTGTCCAAAGGTATGGTGTCAGACATTTCCTGGACACTGGTTTCAGTAGGAAGCTCGGTAGCAGACTCAGGCGGGGCCTCCAGGGCCGCGGTGGTCGGTTGAGTGGATTCGGTTAAAGGAAGCTCCGAGGACTCTGTTTCGGCCGAAACAGAGACACTCGTGGTAGGCCTTACCATGGTTTCAGCCGAAACCGCGGGCCGCGAGTGACGGTCCTTGTCCTGTTTTTTCACCAAATGCAAAGTCGGAGTCTCCCACAGCATCTTATATGCGAAATTAGCCCCAAAGAATTCCTCTGCAAACTCCGACCGACGTCTAAGAGCTCATCGGTTGAAGGAAGCACAGGCTGAACAGGCCGAGACGTCGTAGTCTGGGCCTAAGCAAGGGAGGCAGTAAGAGTGGAAATCCTTATGAGGTATTTGTTTCCCACAAGTTAAACAATTATTTACTTTATCTGACATCGGCTGAGGCAAGAAAGAGTCCCCAACGGGGTACTTAGCTTTTTCGAAGTCTTCGGTAGCTGAACTTCTTCTCATCACAGGATCTGACCGACCGGCACTTGCGAATTGCTTCTGCTTCGGGCACCGCGCGGCAAGAAAGACTGAGGAAAATGGCGTCGGCTGATGCTTTTATACCCCAGCCGCTCTGACGTCGGGGAAAGTGCGACATCAGCCGAGGCCAGACCCAGACTTTGGAATCCGGCCGACCGAAGAGCTGCCTGAGGCAGGACAACCCATATGTTATGACTGCAGATACATCCTTCAAGGACATCAATGTTTTGGAGGCGTGAAGTTTAAGGGAAGGCAGGAGTTGATCCATATATGTAAAGCTGAAACAATGATAAATGTACAAAAGAATATAAATGACGTACAATATTTGCAACTGGGATTTTTTTTTTTTTTGTATACAAAGACATGTTTGCATTTTAAGTGATAATTCAATACTGGTATTGAAAATAAAACAGCTGTAGTTGTTTGTGGTCAGAATTTACCAATCACACCTGTTATTGTGCAAGTAAAGCCAGTCTGTGAGGAGCTTGTGGTAATTGCCCCTGGCCATTTCCAAAAGAAGGGAGAACCACTGCTGCTTGGGCCCAATGGGATTCCCACCGAGTCATCAGAAATACCCTGGATATCAGTGGAAAGAGTGGAAAAAGCATACAGAACATTCCTGTCCAAGGAAAAGAAAGGGGACCGGTCTTCTAGGCAGTCTTACACAGAGTCATGGAGTAGAATTTTGCCAACTGATTAGAGAAGAGGCAAAAAATGTCTACCTGAGGAATTCCCTAGAGATGGATCAAACTTTGGAAAACCCCTTTACCTAGTTTTCCCCTTCATGAGAGTTATCTTTTTCCTGCTCAGACTGCCTGCCACACAATTTTGTTCAGCCAGAATGTAAAATGCCTGTAGATTGTTATAAAGTTATATCTCAAGCTAACATGGCTAGTTTCTTGGGGGTAAAATATGGTTTCCCCCTTGCATATGTGCCACATCCCTGTGTAACTACTTAGAGATTTTGGGATCCACAGATAATTCAGAAAGTTGTCCCTTAAATAGTCATTCTGCCTTACTTGACTGTCCTTTGTTCTGGAAGTCACAAAAACAAAAGAACTCTGGAACGGTGCTGTTATGTATCCAAAAATTTTAATAAAACTCTGCCATAAAAAACATACAAACTTCTGAGAGGTAAGCGCTTTCGGGTGTTAACCCTTCATCAGACAAAGGTAAAATGGTACAGAACACAATTTAAATAAGAACACACCCAATGAACAATTAGTGAAATCAATTCAGTAGAAAACCCGCCTATTTTTTAAGGTGGGTTTAATAGGAACAACATCATTGAGCCCTGGATTCCTATGTGCCATAAACTCTAGGATCTTCCTTGACTCTATCTGTTCTGTGTAGTGTTTTATATCACCTCCCTCTTGTTAAGCCTTACATTGACTATGGCCCTAAAAGTAAAACAATGTGTAGGATGTTCACTAACATGTCTGAACAAAGCATTATGTGTGTCCTTGTTTCTTATACTAGAAAGATGTTGCAATATTCTAACTTTGAACATACTTGCCCACGTAAAAACATGGGCAAGACTTACAATTAGCCAGATACACTATATCCTTAGTCCTGCAAGTGGCTTTAGCTTTCAACATATGGGTCCTATTAGTAACAGGATGTATAAAAGAAACATCTTGAGAAATATAAGGGCAGGCCTTGCATCTACCACAAGGCTTGCTGCCTACAGATAAAGCAGGGGTATAAGATAAACTAACATGTTCCCCACATAGAATGTCTTTTAGACTCTTATTCTTCCTATATCCAAATACTGGAGTCGGCCCTACTATGGTGTTGATTCTATCATCACTAGTAAGAATGTTTCAGTTGTCCCTTATAATTCCAGTGATATCTTTTATATCACTACTATAAGTGAACATAACCTTAAATCTAGCATCCTGTTTCATTTCTCTTGAAGGTATAGCTAAGTCCCTAGCAGGCCTAGATAACCAGGGCTTATATTTATGACCCCTTTTATCTCTATGCTTCTCTATAACATCTTTGACCATGGTTTCATTATACCCCCCCTCTACAAAAAGACCCTTCAAACTCTCCAATTCATTCTTGAAACAAATATCATCCGTGCAGTTCCTAGATAACCTGGCTAGCTGTCCTTGTACAATGTTGGGAAAAGTGTACCGTGGATGCATACTATCAAAAGTTAAAAATGTATTTTTCCAACACTCCTTCCTATACAGACTGGTAGAAAAACCTTGTAAAGTCTGTCCTATTGTGACATCTAAGAAGTCTATCTCAGTATAGGATGTTACTTCTGTAAACTTAAACAAATCTGTTGTGGAGTGTAGAAAATCAATAAATAATTGTATGTTTTTTATGGCAGAGTTTTATTAAAATTTTTGGATACATAACAGCACCGTTCCAGAGTTCTTTTGTTTTTGTGGCTTCTCTATCGTTGTTCTCTGGTTGGGGTATCAGCACCAAGCATTTGTTTTTCGGATGTTCTGGAAGTCCCAGTTTCTTTTTGGAAGCTTCCTACCACCACTTTTTAAAATGTCTGCTTACCAGCATTTTAATGAGAGAGTTAATTGTGCTCCTTGCCAAACTGGATAAGGGGGATCAGAAAATCCCTTGCAAAATTTAAGAGGGACGAAAAAAAAAGTGAGATTCTCCGAATCAGCTTACCTCTTTCACAGCACTTTTTGATAACCTCTGCAGCACAGGGTCCAAAAACTAAATCAGACCAAGAACCAAATGAAAAGACTGAAAATCTTAAAACTGGAAAGCAGCACAACTGAACTGAATACACCAATAAAAAAGTAAAAATAAATTTATTAAGCGCTTTCATCCATATAAGACTGGACTTCTTCAGAAGAGATTTCCAGTTTTAACAATGAGTACCGATTTTTTTTTTTTTTTTTTAATCACACACACACCATATAAGAAGGGACAGTAACCTGTACAAAACCCAGAGACAAGACCAAAATATTATTCCTGTACAGAGAAACAATTAAATATTTAGTTTTCTGTCTTTTTGACTGTAAAGTTGGGGCAGACAGACATTGCCAGCAACCAGCTTCTCCAGGGATGGAGCACAACATTCCGAATAATCAAGTGCACATTACCCGCCCCCTTCTCCCATGACAGATTACAGTGTCTCTCCCATGCCCACTGACGGCATCAAGCAACTGCAGAGGACGAGACAAACACTTGGTCCATGGTGTCTGTAAGGATACCACCAGTGGAAAAAAATCAGTGGTCTGAAGAATCAGCTCTGGGCGCAGCATTCACCCATCTGCGGCCAAGGCAAATTACTAGCCTGCTGTGGTAGAAGGTTGCATAATTAACTTTTTATTTTTGTCGCTAGAAGGTCATCCAACCAAGTAACTGTTAGTTACATGGTTAAGCTAA
Source organism: Protopterus annectens (assembly GCF_019279795.1). Classification (NCBI taxonomy): domain Eukaryota; kingdom Metazoa; phylum Chordata; order Ceratodontiformes; family Protopteridae; genus Protopterus; species Protopterus annectens. Next base: position 498,268,979 of record NC_056745.1, read on the forward strand.
AAATGGTGCAGGCGTCCCCTAAGGAAGCTTAGCAGCAACAGTCAGTAAAACTGAAAAGTTGCACTAAACTCACTTTCTCCATTATAAAACAAAGGAGGAAAAAAAATACTTGAAATACTGTCGCCAGCCCCCAAAAGCAAAATACAATTCCTCTACAGGAAAAATTAGCTTTAAACAACTTTTTACCACAGCAGTAAAAATTGTGCTCCCGTTTAAAAGTATATGAAAGCAATGCAAAACTCAATAAAATACTTTCCCTTAGCTTTAATGTAGCTGTTTTACACACAAAAATACTTTAAAGAAAAAAAAATGTGGAAGTACCCCCCCCCCCCAAAAAAAAGGGTAACTTACTTGCACAACAGATTCCCATAAAAGTGCAAGTTAAGTCTCTTTAGTCAGCTCAGATCAAGATGACTAAGTTTGGGTGCATGGAAGGTGCTGGTAGGCTGTTACATCCTAAGTAGGATATAACCTACATATCTTAAAGCTACTCCAGCAGTGATTAATATGATCATCTTGATATTCAGTAAGCTTACTGGTTCAATGGTGGTGGTGGTGGTGGGGGGGGGTCATATTAAAGATTCAACAAAAATAAGATCCCAGTCTTGGGCTGGTCTAGTTAATGGGAGCCTCAAAATGAAAGGCACCCTTTCAGAATGCTGTACAGGACTTCTGTGCTGCCTAGAAATAACTAGAGAAACCTTCAAGTAAGGGTAAGACAGCTGCAAGGGGTATCTTAATAGATGGACTCTTCTTTTATTCAGGTAGAAGGGTGTTATGTGACCATCACCAATCCAGTAACTAAATAAGGTCCACGTAGTCAAGACGGCCAGAGACAAAGGACCAAAACTTAAAAACAGTTTAAAAAATTTACTAAGAAGTTGCTAAATTCCTTTTTATTAACTTAAAACAGTCTTAAGAGCTTTCATCCCCAATCCTCAGGACTTCATCATAACATAAAAATCAAAGCACAAACACAGTTTAAATACATCACCAAAACATTAATATGGCTTCTAATTAAGTATCTTAAAGGTACAGCCCCTTATGTCTGTTGGATAACCAGAAATAAGTAAATTTCAAAACTATTAAATACAAAATAGGAGTTAAAATAACCCAACGATTAACAAAAAAATGAAAACCGAAACAAAGCATATTAAAAATCTTCAGTGTTTCAAAAACTAAGAATCTTACAGTTTTGATCCCCACCCTCAAGCGGCATTTGTGTATGTGAATTTCAGTAACCCTTTCTCTCTCTCATAACTTTGTTGCTCTAAGTCTAAGAAAGTACAGTTGTGTACCTACCATAAATGTAGATGTTCGAAGATCCACATTGCTGCAGTCATAACCTGTGGGTAGTCCGCTGTCCTCGGTCGGCCCGAATACCAAAGTGTTAGGCTGGCATCGGTCATGGTCGCTCAGATCTGACGTCAGTACGCCATGGTACTAAAGCGCATGACCGACGCCATATCCTCAGTCTTTCTTGCCCCAGATGTCAGAAGGCCTTAAAAAGAAAAATCCCCAATCACCAAAGTAAAAACAATAGATAAACCACAAGCCACACAGCCACCCCAAACTACAGAGGGGAAGGAGGGAGGGTAAATTGGACTGCAGCAATGTGGATCTTTGAACATCTACATTTATGGTAGGTACAAAACTGTACTATGTTCTTCATCTCACATTGCTGCAGTCATAACCTGTGGGTAGAATCCCAAAGCAAAGGTAAAGGGAGGTTGGTAAAATCAGAAAGTATTAGGAGCTGCTAACATGCCCTGTAAAACTGCAGTGGCAAACCCAGCCCTAGATTTGGAATAAAGAGGGAGATGGTAATGTTTAGAAAAAGTGTGCACTGAACTCCAGGTAGCTGCCTCCAAAATATCCTTAGTAGATACTCCCCTTAAAAAAGCAGTAGAAGTGGCAGTAGCCCTAGTGGAATGAGGTCCGATTCCAGCAGGAACCTCCTTACCATGATGAGAATAACAAAAAGCAATACAATGGCCAATCCACTTAGAAATAGTTTGTTTTGAAACCGGTTTTCCTTGTGAACCCAAGGCTAAAGAAATGAACTGTTGGGACTGTCTGAACCCTTTAGTTCTGCTCAAATAATAACGCAACTGCCTGTGAATATCCAAAGAGTGCAAAATTTTTTCCCCCTTATTTTGGGGATCAGCATAAAATGTAGGCAAATGAATAGATTGGTTTAAGGCCACATTAGAAACAACTTTAGGCATAAAAGTAGGATTAGTACGTAGGGAGACTCTATCCTTATGAAATATCAGGAAGGGTTCAACTGCCACTAGAGCCTGTAATTCAGATACCCTTCTAGCAGACGTAATGGCCAACAAAAAAGCAGTCTTCCAAGACAAAAACTTCAACTCCGAAGTAGCTGCAGGTTCAAAAGGAGGTAAAGTGAGCTTTTCCAACACAAAATTGAGATCCCAGGAAGGAGTAGGAGCTCTACGTGGGGGTCTTATGTTCTTTGTCCCTCTAAGAAATTGCTTAAACAAAGGATGAGAGAATAATGGTGGGTCACAGTCATAGTGAGCAGAAATGGCTGCAGCATGAACTTTTACAGAGGAGAAAGACAAACCCTTGTCTAATAATTCTGTAAGACACTGAAGTGTAACACTCAAATTAGGCACTGAAACATCAAAGCTCTTTGTTTTGCTCCAAAGAAAAAATCTCCTCCATTTATCAGCATAAACTTTCCTTGTACTAGGCCGTCTGGCCTCCAAAATGACATTCAAAACTTGTTGAGGAAGCTGCGACCCCCCAGGGTCTAAAACAGAATACGCCAGGCTGTCAGATGCAGGAACTGAATCCTGACATTGCGGAAATGATTGCTTGCCTGGGACAAAAGGTGTGGAATTGATGGCAAAGGCCAAGAAGGCTCCCGTACTAAACTCCTCAGTAGAGGGTACCAGTGCTGCCGTGGCCAATTCGGAGCTATTAGAATCATGCAAGGCTTGTCCTGCCTGACCTTCAAGAGCACCTTGGGGAGGAGAGGTAGAGGAGGAAAGGCATAAACGTGAAGGTTGTTCCAACTGAATGATAGAGCATCCACTTTCCAAGCTTTTGGATGAAACAGCTTTGTGCAAAACTTTGGCAGTTGGTAATTCAGTGGAGAAGCGAACAGATCTATGTCTGGAGTCCCCCAAGCCACCGTCAACTGTTGAAAAACATGAGGATCCAATTTCCACTCATGGGGATCCACCATCTGTCTGCTCAAAACATCTGCTAAGGAGTTCTGTGCTCCTGGCAGAAACCTTGCCTGAAGAGTGAGGTGCAAACTGAGAGCAGTCTCCCACAAAATCATAGCTTGTCTGCAAAGAGGGTAAGAATGGGTTCCCCCTTGCTTGTTGATGTACCACATGACTGTTGTGTTGTCTGTTTGAATCAACACTTGTCCTGGGTGAAGTAGATCCTTGAAAGCCATCAATGCAAATTGGACTGCTAACATCTCCTTCATGTTGATATGCAAATGCTGTAGTCTGGCAGGCCACGTGTCTTGAACCCATTTTCCATTGAAGTGTGCTGCCCAAGCCATGTCTGAGGCATCTGTCATTAAGATCTGACTCACCTCTGGTCGGGTCACAGAGAGTCCCTTGTTTAGGTGACATTCCTGAGCCCACCACAAAAATTCCCTTTGGATGCAAGGTATTATCTGAATGACAGTGTCCAAATCGTGGCAGTGTTGAGTCCATACGCTTTTGAGATACCATTGTAGCTTCCTCATATGCAGTTTGGCATTGGGAAGCACCAGAATACAAGATGCCATGAACCCCAAGGCTTGAAGGACTGTCCTTGCAGTCAGCCTGGACCGTAGAGACAATTGTTGGAAGTAAAGGGTAAGATTTCTTTGTTTGTCCGGGGTCAAAAACGCCATCTGAGAGGCTGTATTCAGTCTCACACCCAGAAAGCACATGTCTTGAGAGGGTACTAGATGGACTGTTTCGTTCACAGAATACCCTAGGCACCTTAACACTGCCATAACATACTGTAGATGGTGAAGTAACTTGACTGTCTTGAGCAAGAATCAGGCAATCGTCCAAATAAGGATAAATTTGTATTCCCCTTAACCTTAAGAAGGCTATCACCGGAGCCAGGACCTTTGTGAACACCCTGGGTGCAGTAGATAAGCCAAAGAGCAATGCAGAGAACTGATAATGTAAAGTCCCAGCCCGAAAACGCAGGAACCTCCTGCAGCTGGGCCTGATAGGACTGTGAAGATAAGCCTCTTTGAGATCCAGAGTTACCATCCAATGATCTTTGCCTAGCAGAGGCAGAAGTTGTTGCAAAGTTAACATCTTGAATTTTGGAATTTCCAGGTATGTGTTGAGGATAGACAAATCCAGAATTGGCCTCCAAGTGTTTCCTTTCTTTGGTACAAGAAACAGGCGAGAATAAAATCCTAGGCCTACTTCTGACGGGGGGACCTCCTGGATAGCCCCCATTTTTAGAAGTAAAGAAATCTGCTTGTGAGCCTCCACCTTTTGCTGAGGAGGAACATTTGGCATGCCTTTGAAAGGAGGCAAGGTGTGAAAATAAAACTTGTAGCCTCGATCTATAATGTCCAACACCCATTTGTCCTGGGTGACTAAAAGCCAATTTTGCCTGAAAAGTGCCAGCTTTCCTCCCAGAGGAGCTGCCAGACAGGAGGGATCTGGCAGCTGAAGATACAGGTCATTGGGTCTGTTTACGAAAAGGCTGACCCCTGCCCTCACCTGAAGATTGTGCAGGGGAACTCCACGTCCTCGGTCTGAAAGAACCCTGAGCATGAGCTCTGCCCCTACCACGTCTAGATCTGCCCCTAGACTGTAAATCAGAAGAAGGATAAGCCCATCCCTTAGCAGGCCAATTTCTGCTAAACTTAGGGGGCTGCACCTGTAAAAATTCCTTAACTGTCTGCATAGACTTAGCTTTGTCTTCCATTTTCTTCAAAACAGACTCCACAGGAGAACCAAACAGAACTTCAGATTGAAGGGGAGCATCCAAAATTCGAGCTTTAACATGCTCTGACAAATTCTGATCCTTAAGCCAGGCGTGCCTACGAATAACTGATCCAGTGGCAGCCACCCTGGAGGAAGCCTGAAGAGTATCAAAACCACACTGCAAAGAATGCTTACCCACCTGATCAGAGGCATGAACTAAATCTTGCAATTCCTTACACTCAATACCCTCTGCCAAAGCATCTACCTTAGATTTTAACTGACTTAAGAGAATTCTGGTACTTCAGCATATGAAACTGGCAATTCAAAGCCCTCATCGCTAGAGTGGAAGAGGTATACACTTTTACCCCACCTATCCAAAGCTCTAGAATCTTTATCCAGAGGAACTGGATTCTTTACAATAGAAGCCCTGACACCCTTAGGTCCCTGGCTAATAGTTTCCGGGTCAGCTCTTGGGCTCTTATACAAATATTTATGAGCCTCTGGTACTCTGTAATACCTGTCTGGTTTGACAGGGGCAGGAGGTAACTAATCAGGATTAAGGGAAGCTTCAGAGAAAACATCCTGTACAACATCCAAAACAGGAGGAATAGCCAAGGGCCTATGCTGTGGTAAAAATAAAAATTCCCTAAGCCTCTTACGAGAATCTGAGAAATCCTGACCTTCCCACTTAAAATGCTCCCTCATGGAATGCAGGGTTTCAGAAAAAGAAAAATCCTCTGGAGGGGAAGCAGAAGGACATGAATCCTCTGCATCTGAATCAGAATAAGGAGGAAAATCCTGAATGTCCTCAGCCGAAGACTCAGAGTAATCTGAGGAATGCTCCAATCCTTCCACCTCTGGCTCCACCCTAGGCCTCTTATCCGGGGGGGGCATAGAACCCCTGATTAAAGTAATTAAATCCTCTGCCATCTTCAGCATATGCTTTTTAGGTACAGAACTAGGGCTGACACCAGAGGAAGACAAACCAGGCCTGACCTTGGAAGGTGCCTTGGAGACAGAAGTTGAAGGCCTAACCACCTTATGCAAAGAAGGGACTACAGAGACCTGAGAGGCCCCCTCAGCCTGACCCGACTCCTGAGAGGCCACATCCTGCAAGATTAAAGGCTCCCCCTGAGATTCAGCTGAAACCTCGGCTGGATCCACAGATTCCACCGTAGTTTCCAAAGAACCGGCGTCCGTAACGGACGACTCATCCTGCTTTGATTTTAACGTTTTTTCTTTACGCTTCTTAGCGGTAGCGGGCGTCGGAGGATCCGACGGCATATTGTAATTACACCGCTTACCGAAGACAAGTCTAGCACAATCTAACCTACGTTTAATGGTGCGCTTATTAAACTTAGCACAAAAGCGACACCCGACTACGTCGTGCTCAGGCCCCAAGCAAGGAATACAGAGAGAGTGGTAATCCCTATGAGGTATCTGCTTCCCACAAGAAATACAATTATTTACTTTTTCTGACATCCGGATTAAACTGAGGCAAGAAAAACAAAAATATTCCCAACGGGGTACTTAGCCCAACTTGGTCTTCGGTCTGAAACTCAGAATACGAAAATTTCAGGACGCCGAACGGCACTTGCAAACGCTGCTTCTGCTTCGGACCATGCGGCAAGAAAGACTGAGGATATGGCGTCGGTCATGCGCTTTAGTACCATGGCGTACTGACGTCAGATCTGAGCGACCATGACCGACGCCAACCTAACACTTTGGTATTCGGGCCGACCGAGGACAGCGGACTACCCACAGGTTATGACTGCAGCAATGTGAGATGAAGAAAATCTGGTTGTATGGAGACATGAATGTTCAGCCCAGGTTTAATAGTGGAATCCAACTTTATTTGGCAATATAATTCTCTATATTCCAGTTTGTTTTTCCAATGTCCACCTCTAATATTTGGCTGAACTGTCTTTCAAAATATCTAATTTAAACTTGGTAAACGCAGTGCATACCAAGGAGTGTTTTAAATGAAGCATTATTCTCATTGCCTCTTTTCAAATCATAAAGGATGTTCATATACTATTTTAGATCTCCTTTCTGTCTTACCCACATAAGCCTGGCACGGGTTAAAAGCTGCAAGGGAAACCAGCCCTTTAAATTCACAGTTCCCTTTTTGCAATATAATCTGTGACCTACAGTAATTTTCTGAAGTAACTATCTTACTTTCATTAATGTAAGCACAAAACCTACATCAACCACATTTAGTGGTTCCTACTAAGCCCTTATGTCCTTTTTTCTAATATGCCCTTAATGTTAGTTTCCACTGTAAACAATTTTTCATTCGTTTTTAAAACAGACCAATTACTTACATTTTTCACCTCGCTACTAGTTTCATTACATTTAATAGCCATAGCATTTTGAAACATCATCTTGTTAACCAAATCATACAGGAATAAGGGGTCCTGCACATCCCTTTTGTTGTTTTTCCCTAATATTGGTGGATATTAAGTATCCCTATTCTTAATGATTTCTCTTTCCAGCTCAGCTAAAAGGTCCAATGGATAGTCTCTCTCAACAAACATATTTCTCATACTCTCCAATTCCTCCCTAAACTTCCCTTTGTCTGAAAGCATTCTAGATGCCCTTATATAAACCCTTCATAAGATTAATTTTACAATGCCAAGGGTGAATGCTATTATAATACAAGTATAAATTGGAAAAGGTCGCTTTCCTATATATAGCAGCGATTAACTCTTTCCCCTCCATAGTTAAATGTACTTTTAAATAATGGGTATACAGAGTGTTTTTATAAATAAAACTTTAAAAAGTTGCAGTATCAGTTATATGCATTATAAATTTGTCTATATCTGCCCAACTTACTTTCCATATTATAAAAACATCCAAAAATCTACTGTACAATGGCCATAATTCGGTGCAAGGTCATTTAAGAATATACCTTTTCTCCCATGTGAGCATAAGATTTGTGAAAATGGTGGAACATGCTGCTCCCATTGCCACTCCACTCATCTATCTATAAAATTCTCCTTCGAAATATAAAAAATATTCTGGATCACTAACTCCATCAATTCTACCAATAATCTCACTTCTCTTGCTTCAATCTCTTTGTCAACTAGGGCTTCTTAAAAAAATTCTAGACCAATGTCATGAGGGATAAATGACAAAAAAAATCTAACAAATTATGAGAAAACTGTATTTTTCTTTCCATAATGTATTTCACTCAAAAAGGCCTATGAATTCCTCAATATGTGACTATGGACATTTAAAACAAATTTTAATCCCCTATCAATGGACCCTGTCAAGGGATGCGTCTTGGATTCCTGTGCAGATACTATTAACCTATGGGGGGTCCAGCGTGTTTTTGTGCATCTTGGAAATTACAAACAGCTGAATTATAGGGTATTTGTTAGAAAGTTGTGGGTTTCACCACTGAACAACAAATCAAGAGAGGAAAATATCTATACTTTTATAATCAACAATCTCATTCCTGGATCGGCTATCATTACCCCCACCCACCCTTACCTGGTTTCATTATTCTAATATTTTTGTCAATTCATCCAAAATTATACATTCTTCTTTATTCAAATCTGACCAAAGACCATTCTCTTTATAAATAAACTGTATAGGTCCCTCTCACAAGCTTTCTCAAACAAATGAATAGCTTGAATGAGGTGAGGATTACACACTTCTTTTTCAAACCATGACTAGGTTGTGTGCTCCCTGACCCCCAATACATGCAGGTGAGATTCAATTTCCTAGTATACAATTTAAGTTGTAGTAAGACTTCTTAAACATTTCCTTTTTTCATACGGACAAATTTGAAACCTTTTTAAAACAATGTAAAATTAATTAGGATCTATCTCGAGACAACTGATTGGGGAGACGAGGGAAAAGATTCTTCTGAGCTATGATACAGCATCATAATTGCCTAGACATGGTTAAGGCCTTGCTGTCTCTAATTATGGTGGCTGCCAAAAAAAGCAATTACTAGAAAATAGAAATCAAAATCTAAACCAACTATATTAGAAGTAGTGAATATAGTAACAGTGATAAAATAATTGGAACTGAGATATTTAGAAAAAGGTAGGAGCAAACTACATAGAAAAAAGGGAGAATTGTCAGAACAATACATACAGGGGAGGAATGAGATTTAAAATAAAGCAGGACTTAAATTCACTATAATGTTTGACTGAAACGATTGGGTAGATAAGTGATGTATAAGGTTTGCAAGTGGGAGTTGCAATTAAATATATGGTAACTGCTTCTGAACGATCATGTCTCCATACAACCAGTACTTAGAATGAGAGCAACAAAGTTATGAAATAGAGGGGAAGGGGGTCACTGAAATTCACAATGTTTAAAGGGTTACGGATCAAAGCTGTAAGATTCTTAAAGTTTTTTTAAAGCACTGGAAGTTTTTTTTAATATATACATTGTTTCATTTTTTTATGTTTAGTGAGGAGTTATTTTAACTCAATTTTGTATTTAATAGTATTGAAATTTACTTATGGTTTGCCAAGAAATAGGGGGAATATACCTTTAATTAAGATACTCAATTAGAAGCCACATTAACATTTTGGCGAGGTATTTAAACTGGGTTTGTGCTTTGATTTTTATGTTCTGATGAAGTACCAAGGACTGGGGATGAAAGCACTTAACAAGACTGCTTTAAATAATAAAAAGGAATTTTATTAAGTTATTTTTTAATATGTTTTTAAGTTTTGGCCATTTGTCTCTGGCCGTCTAGACTACATAAACCTTATCTGATCACAGGCTCACTTTTCCGTACAGCTGAGTAAGGAAAAAGGAATTAGTCTTCTAATGGTGCCGATATTGAGAAAATATCCTTATTTCCCTTTGTAACGCTTTTTGATAGATTTCATCTAAGAGGCTTTAATGAGATCTAACACTTTTGGAAGCAACTACACATTCTTGGTCATCAAAAGAACTGGAGAACCAAGCAGATAAACTAAGGGACTGAATTTTTAGGTGAGGCCTCACAGATGGGTGTGAAAGCAGAACTTCACACTGTGGGAGAGAAAGATGTTTCTGTTAGAGGAGGCCACACCAGTGCGAAGTCTGGTGAAGACAGAATGGCGCTACGAGAGTGAGCTTGGCCTTGCACACTTTCTCTTTCTGTAGGAGTCTGGGGATCGTGGAGAGAATGTGAATAGAGCAGACAGAGGGAAGGCGTAATAAAACAGGGAGTCAGTCATGGGAGAATGTATCCTCCGAGGACTACCCTTCTGTAGGAATTATGCATTATGAAAAAAGGAGGCAGGGGGCAGTTGGTGTTGAACAGTGAAGCAAAAAACTGCAAACTGGCTGAACACATTTCCTGAATATGCTACTCACCACTTAGGGGTTGAGACCATTGATAGGGCGGAGGTTCTGTCTGCTCAGTTTTGTCCACAATAATGTTGGATATCCCTGATATGTGTGGTGCTATTAGAAAGCAGAGAAGACCTAATGCCCATTCCCATACTATTGTGGCTTCTCTGCAGAGCACAAGAGTGTACTTCCCTTGCTTAGTGATGGAAGCAGAGGCGTCAACTCTAAAGAATTTGAAAAAATCTTCATCTGGGGAAGGGGGCAATAGGCCAGTTCCCCCATTTCCATAATTTCCATAATGCCTCCAAGGTGGAGTATTCTTAAGGGAGTGCATGGAGAGCTTTCCCCTTAATCACGGACCTTGCCTGTGTGAGTGATTCCATTAGGGAATCTATGTGCATCCTTATGCACTGATATTTCTTGCATATCCACCCACATGAACTACCACAGTATCAAGGAATACGAGACTAGTGGAACAGATGGCTGCACTCTCTAAGTCAAGGGGTCAGTCTGATCGGAGGCTGACATCAGAGCAAAGGTGTCAAGCACCAAAGACCTCAAAGTTATGAATGGACCTATCACAAATGGACCTGAACAGGTTGGTGCAGTAAGGGGCTGAAAGACATCAGTAACAACAGTATAGCTCCAAGACATACTTGATTTTTGGGAGTCATGTGTGCCAGATGTGCTGTCTGTGTTGGACAGGATGTTGCTGAAATTGACTGGGGAAGAACTAGGATAGGGTTTGGTTCCAAAGTCACCAAAACAAACGTCATTGGGGAAGGGGAGAATATTAGTGTAGTGGGAAGGCCTGCTCTATCCACCATGGATGCAAAAAGGGACGGGATGACTCCTAAAACCATTTATGCCAGACACACTTGTCATTGGTGATTCCATAGTCAGACACACTGACGTCCCGCTCACCAGACTGAGTAAAGAGAAGGTCACAGCAAGCTGCCTGTTGGGCGCTAGAATCCGCCACATAACGCAAGCACTCGGGTCTCTCAACAGCAGGTACAAGTACGACTCAGTCATTGTCCACGCTGGTGTCAATGACCTGAGACGTACCTCCTTGGACTACATGAAAAGGGACATCGAGGAGCTCTCTGATTATGTAGCCCAGGCAGGTATGACCCTGACCTTGAGCAGTATCCTACCTTCACCTAGAATGATGCCACAATACAGTGATAAGATGATCAGCTTTAATAATTGGCTTAAATTCTGGTGTCATTCAAAGGGGATCCAATGTCTGTCTGCCTGGGATGACATGCTGGACAAGCCACGCTGCTCGCAAGGACGGCTTGCACCTGTCACCCTGGGCTTCGGATATTGGCAAAGGCTCTTGCCACCCCATAGTGCCTTTTTAGGCAAGGCTCAAATTCTAAACCTACCACCCTAGAACACCAAAAGGAAAAAAACTAAGGGTAATGCTGCTCAATGCCAGAAGTCTCAATCTCAAGATGCACGCACTCGAGGCCCTTCTCAATATGGAGAACATCGATGTCTGTGCTGTGACAGAAACCTGGTTCAAGGCTCCTGAGAGCACCCCAGCACTAACAGGTTTCACCTCATATCATGCGTTCCGCCCCAAAATCCGGACAACACCAAGAAAGGAGGGTGTCCATACTCATAAAGGACACCCACACCTCAAGGTTGGTGGCAACGCACGATGCATCAGAGACCATCCAGGTGCAATTAACCATAGGCAAGACTGCTCTGCAATTTGTAGCATGTTACAGGCCACCCTCTCAAACTCAGGAACCTCACATGGCCTTCCTGAAAACATTGGAGGATAAATGCATCTCCAAACACCATCATACTAGGTGACTTCAACTACCCTAATATAGACTGGGAACACTACTCAAGCCCGAACACTCTAACCCAAAGATTCCTGGAGTTCATAAACTCAAATGCCATGGAACAACTAGTCACCATCCCCACAAGAGGAGAAAACATACTTGATCTCATCATCACGAACATGGGATCAAAATGTTCAACACCGGAAGTATACCCCTCACTGGTGAGATCAGATCATAAACTAATCTCGCTGGAGGTCCTCATCCCGCCCCACCTGAAACAAAAAGACCACAGTGAAAAACTTCTCAAAAGCCGATTTCACACTTCTAAAAACTAGTGTGGTCTCCTTTAAGGCCCCTGAGCCAGTGGTAAACATTACTCAAACCGCTGAATCACTTACAAATGCCTTCTACCAGCACCTACAGGACTGCATGGATCAGGCAATCCCAAACAAAACTAAGACTCTCTGTACCAAAGGCAAGCGTCCAGTCTGGTGGACCCCAGCCATAAACAAGCTCTACAACAAAAGGAGGAAGCTACTACAAGATAGAGCAAAATCCTTGAAAGGTAAGACACCTTTGATCATTATAAGTAAAAAACTAAGAGCTCTCTCAAAATCATCCAAGGCAAATTTTGAGAGAAAAATCGCCAAGGACTCTAAAGAGAATCAGAAGGCCTTCTTTAGCTATGTTAGAAACCTAGGAGGAAACTCCCAGATATGCTCAGAATTAGTTCAAAATGATGTGAAAATTACTGAACCTACACACATTGCCAACATACTGGCTGACAGGTTCAGTGCAAACTTCTCCCCCCCCCAAAAGGCGAGATATCTATTCCAGAGGATTGTAGCCCCCCAAACATCTCCAACGCCCAGGTGAGAACTGCCCTCACTAAGGCAAAAAACACAGCATCCATGGGACCAGATGGTGTCCCCGGCTGTGTGCTTCATGAACTCAACGAGGAATTAAACCCACAGTTAGGACAGCTGTTTAATCTTAGCCTCACCTCAGGATACGTACCCAAGGAGTGGCGCACGGCGACTGTTGTCCCACTTCATAAGGGCGGTGCCTCCACAGACCCTGGAAATTACCGCCCCATTAGCTTGACAAGCCTCATCTGCAAAGCCATGGAGAGGATCATAATGGAACTCATAAATAAAGACATAGGGAACTTGCAGACTTTGGATCCAACCCAGTTTGGCTTTGTCAAAGGCAGATCCTGCCTCTTAAACTTGGTTGACTTTTTCGAGACAGTCACCAAGGCCATTGATGAGGAAAGGCAGTCCATACAGCCTACCTCGACCTGGCAAAGGCCTTGACACAATACCCCACTCAGGTATCATCGAAAAACTCATCAGCTTGAATGTAAACCCATACATCACAAGATGGGTTGCAAACTGGCTAAGTGACAGAACCCACAGGGTCAGAGTTGCTGGAGCCATGTCAGACTCAAAGCCTGTCACAAGTGGTGTCCCACAGGGCTCAGTCTTGGGTCCACTCTTGTTCGGCATCTACTTTTCTGAAGTACAAGCAAACACAGGAGGGTTATGGCTGACAAAGTTTGCAGATGACTGCAAACTGGGCGCCATAGTCGAAAACACATCTGACACAGATATCGTCCAGAAGGGCCTCACAGAAACGGATAACTGGTGCCAGAGCCATGGCCTGAAGTTAAACGCCAAAAATGCATAGTCATACCCTTCGGGAAAAACAAGGTTACCCCTAGCTACCATATAGGTGGCAATCCACTGAGCACAGAAAAAGTCATCAGAGATCTGGGGACCCAGGTTGACAGTAGCCTTTCGTTTGACACTCATGTTGCTAAAGTAGTTAGGAAAACCTTCTATATCACCCACCTGATCATGAAGGGATTCACATCTAGATCAAGGGAGGTCATCGTCCCCTGTACTCATCACTCATTAGACCTATGATTGAGTACAATGCCCGTTCGAATGTATCTGACCAGACACCTGCTGCAGCTTGAAAGGCCCCAAAAGTTCCTCACCAAAAGGATAAAGGGTCTCAAAAATATGTCTTATGCTGCCCGACTGAAAGAACTCCAGCTCTATTCAGTCTCATACCGCTTGCTCAGAGGTGACCTGTGCCTGACATATAAGGCCATGTCAAACCCAGATTTGATGAATATGCTTCACCTCAAAAAATCTAGATCCCTCAGAACCACAAGGGCGGAAGACTTAAACCTTGACACGGTTATAAATAGAACGTGCTGGAGGGACAGATTCATCACCCAGAGACTCCCTATGCTGTGGAACAAAATCCCGGTACATGTGAGGCAGAGCACCTCTCTGGCCTTGTTCAAGAGGAATCTTGACCAATGGATGGGAGATTGCAGATATACCCCAGGGATTACTTCAGTGTCGCTGCTTGACAGAGGCACAGCAAAATGATAGGCATAGTTTTTATTCAAACTAAAGGGGTGGCGAAAGCCACATAACTATGGGCTAGGCTTATAAATGCCCTTGGGCAGATAGCCTAGTATGAACCTATGAACCTATAAAGACCCTTATCAAATAGCCACAGTCAAAGTAGACAATTCGAGTGGATTTGGTAGATTTAAGTGAAGAAATGGGAGGGGGGTCATCTGCAGCCCATAAGCCTTAAGAACTTTTTCTCGAAGAACCAATAGTTTCCGTAGGTGTCAGTTCTCTAGGAACTCTTGTGTATTACTATGGTGTCAGTGTCACAGGTCTAGGGATTAACATCTAAAAACTCTAAGCCAAGGCAGCAAGTGGTAATGTCTTGGCTACTTTAGCAGCCATACAAGAAGGGCAAGATATTATTTAAAGGCCTCTTTTTGCCCCCTCCCTCCCCTTTTGGATTTTTCACACTATGGATTTCTGAGCACTTTTTGAAGGCTGAAAGGTACAGTCACCCACCTAGTATCCTATGTTGGCAGAAAGGAAAATTTAAGTATTAATTTGTTTTGCCTGTCTATTAAAAATCTTGGCCCACAAGCCTTACAGAAATACTGCCTTGAGCATTAAGGTGTTCTGGATCCAAGCAAACACCACACTGGTCATGCATATCTCTGATGGATTTTATGTCCACATTTGGAACATTTTTTAAAACCAAAAGCTTTCCTCATGAAGAAGGGAAAAAAAACTTGGTAAGCCTCTATGGAAACCCGAGAAGACACAAGTAACAAAATAGTGCAAAGGAGCACTAACAAATGCTTTACGCTGTGTGAAAACGTTAGCTGAAAAGTGTAGGAAGCCATTAACGAACTGTTTTGGTCAGAACAGAGGGTTAAACAGGCTTAGACGTGCCTCTGAAAGGGGAAAGGTGGGAGGAGGACAACTTTAATATACATTACTCCCCAAAAGGACTACAAAAGGCAGGCAAAACACACAGCAAAAAAGGATACCATTAGGGAGGAAACTCATCAATTTTTGTGATGCAAGTACTACAGGACAGCATTTCATGCTAACAGCTACAAAAATTATGTGAGACACCAAGAGAAGCAGGAGATAGACAGAGGGGACAACAGGATCAAACCTTTATGGTGGCTCTAAGTTAATAATGTTCTCACCATAACTTGGCATCTGTGTTATCCATTTTCATTTTTATTCACCAGTAGGTTCTGATCTGATCAGACTCTGCCACATACAAATACACTTTAGATCCAGCTCTCAAGCTCCTCCCTCTACCCATAATGCTCTATTCCAACCCCACCAACTCAGATGGAGTTTGCTGCCTAATTTCTCACTTTATAAGAGAGAGATAGACAAAAGAAAGTCAGGGCTCAAACCTGGAACTGAAGAGTTCCAGTACAGTCCAACAGGTACTTCCAGGAGTGTGACAAGGACAGGGGATGGATGGGAGGGAAGGTGAGGAATGAAAATGGACAACACAGATGCCAAGTTATGATGAGCACATAACTAATAAATCTGATGTTGTCCTTTTCATTCTTCCTTACCAATGGGACAGAGTCCCTAGCTGTGTACCCTCAGGAGGCCCTCATGGAAGGACCTGCTGGAGCACTGGCCAAGCAAAAGAAGCTCTGCTTCTAGAAATTATGTCCAATTTGAAAGTGCAACAAAGGCATGAGTCTCTGACCAAGTAGCTGCAGCACAAATGTCATCAATGGAAGAACCAGACAAAAAGGCAGATGAAGTAGCCATGGACCAAGTAGAACGAGCTCAAGGAGGTTGTGGTAAACTTAGCCCTTCTTGAGAATAAACCAATGAAATGCAATCTACTTGGCTAGAGTAACTTCAGCTACAGCCTGACGCAAGCAATTTGAGGAAAGGATACAAAGTTGGTCAGCCTTCATAAACAGTGTTATTTTGTGAAGATAAAAATGTAGTTTTCTGTGCACGTCAAGAAAATGAAGCATTATTCCCCCTTAGTCATAAAATTTGGAAAGACAACTGGTAATTGTATGTACTGGTTAATATTTTCAGATGCCACCTTAGGAAGAAAGGAAGGGTTAAGTGCACAGAGACACCCTGTCTTTATGGAAAATAATACGTATCCAAAAAGCTCGGACACCAAAAATGTAAAATAATCCTCCGTTTAATTGTTAAAAACACACTGAACACCAAGGTGATAGCAACAACAATAGGTTAAGCGCTTTCGTCTGATAAACATCAGACTTCCTCAGAACCAGGATTGAAACATTGCAATTGTATTTAAATACATTTTGGTGCCAACAACCTTGCACAAACAATTACATCTTAAAGAGCAACACTCCTATACTATAGTATTGTATTTTTGACGACTGAGTAGTTCGTATAATGTATTGTATTGTTATGGGAACCTTTATTCAGTCATGCATTTTGCAATACCAGGAATTTGTGTATTAGTATATTTATATACAAGAGATGTTCAACAGTATGCAATAGTATAGGAGTGTTGCTCTTTAAGATGTAATTGTTTGTGCAAGGTTGTTGGCGCCAAAATGTATTTAAATACAATTGCAATGTTTTAATCATGGTTCTGAGGAAGTCTGATGTTTATCAGACGAAAGCGCTTAACCTATTGTTGCTGCTATCACCTTGGTGTTCAGTGTGTTTTTACAATTAAACGGAGGATTATTTTACATTTTTGGTGTCCGAGCTTTTTGGATACGTATTGCTGACGCCCTTTCTGGAGCATTGACACTTGGTAGGATTCGTATTCTTTATGGAAAATAATACAAGGAGGCTTTACTGATAGGGCCTGAAGCTCAAATTCTTTCTGCTGAAGTATTAGCTACCAAGGTTGCTTTCCAAGAAAGGCACTTCAGATTACATTTGTCTGCAGATTCAAAGGATTTTTGAGTTAAACCCTGAAAGACTACAGTTAAAGTCCCAAAGATGAGAAGGGTCCTTTATTGGGTGTCAGAGGAGAAAAAAATGCCTTTTATGAAGGCCCTACATAACCTGGATGAAGCCAGAGAAAAATATTTGTTTCCAGAATGAAATTTCAAATCTCTGGCAACTGAAGTTAAATTGTAGAAAAAACTAGCTCCTTCTTTAAAAGTTGTTGTTAGAAAAAGAAGAATGGCGAAGGTTAGTACTGAAAAGGGGTCAATATTCTGGTTAGATGCCCAAATAAAAAAATATTTTCCATTTGCATCTGTAGACTTTCTTGGTAGAAGCTTTCTGGGAGGCCAAGATAACATCAAACTGGGGAAGAAAGCCTGGACTAACTATTACTGGAAGTGGAGAAGCCATGCAGTTAGCTTAAGGGCATGGAGACTGGGATGCTGAATTCTTGATGGTTGAGACGGGCGATCATGAATGGGTTCCAGTATCCATGCAGGATACCACAAGTGATACTGTAGGAAGGGGAACCATACCTGCTAAGGCCAGAAGAGGGCAAGGAGGACCACTGAGCTCTTCAGCCTGCTTGGTTTCTTTAAAAACTTTGGAATCCGAGAAAGAGGAGGGTAGACATACAGGAGAGACCTGAGGGCAATATCAAATAAGAGTGCCCCTCGATGCCTTCCCAGGAAGGGGGATAAGAGTGAAGTAACTTGCTGTTGAGGGGCGAGGCAAACAGGTCACAGCAAGGCTCATATTCACTACAGATTAAGACACCACTCGTGAAGCATCAAAATGGATCTGCTGAGCCTGTCTGCTAGTGCACTGGTTTTCTCCAGGATGTCCATTGCAATGAGAAAGCAATCTGAAGTGATCGCCCAATTCCCAAACCCTCATGGCCTCTCTACACAGTGTGGAAACAACCTGGAATCCCTCCAGTCTTAATTGAGATGCCACAACTGCCATGCATTTAGTAAACATACAAGGGCTGTGGTAAGTCCAAAAGTGCTCTGAACTGGTTATGATTGCTCCCAGCTGAAAGCATAGATATCTCCAGGACAACCTGTCTATTTCTATGTGATAGCACGCATCCTGGAGATGTACAGAGCACATCCAAACGTCCTTTTAAGCAGAAGAGGCAGGATGGACTGAACTGTGACGATACAAACTTAATCTTCTTTACATACTGGTTCAACTTGCTTAAAACCAGACTGCATCTTGGGTGCCCTGCTTTCTTTCACACTAAAAAGAAGCATGAGTAAGTTCTGAATCCTATCTCATCAGGTGGGACCTCTTGAATGACTGTCAGCTTTTGTATTTCTTGCACTGCATCCTTCCTCTGACTGGGTGAAACATCGGGAAGTTCCCTCTTTTGAGTAGGAGGAAGAAGGGAAAATGGTAAGTAGTAACCTCTGGATACGATTCTTAGCACTCATGAATCTTTTGACACATCTGTCCTGGTATTTAGGTGCAAAGAGAAATTACCTGATTGCCTCCAGAATTGGGCAGTGCTTCAGGAACACTGATAAGGCCTATCAGAAAAGGAATCTCTAAACCTCTGGCTCTGTGGGCCCCCCTCTACTTCTAGGGCAACGTCTACAATTAAACTTTCCTCCTCTGCAGGAATTATCCCCGGGCGAATCCTGGAAAGGTCCCCAAGATTTTCTGAACCACATCTTTTTACCACCTCACTGGTTTCTACAGAAGGTCCAGTGAGGGATAGAAAACTTGATTCCTATGGCAAAGAGTCTTTCCCTCTTGTTCATTGTGAGCAAGCATGTCTAACTGATGGCCCAAACAAGGAAGTGCCATCAAAAGGGGCACCGACAAAGTGAGTCTAGAAGGATTCCTCAAAATCACATAGCTGCATCCTGGCATGTCTCCTTATGGCTATAACTAAACCGCCTGCTCATGAGGTACCTTCTACTGCACGGGAGATTAGCCTCATTGACTGATTTGAAATGACCAGGAGAGTGGCCAGTTCAGAGAAAGTCTTTTTGAAATCCTCAGCAGACATGGACTCGGAGTATTTGATAACTCCTTAGTCAAACCTCTCTGTATCCAAGTGAAGAGTGCAAAGTAGTTTAAAGACCTCAGTGCAAAAGCAGTGGAGGCAAACAGTTGCTTTCCAAACCTGTTCATCGCTCTTATACTCCCTGTTCAGCAAATGGAAAGAAGAGTTCTATTCAGTTAGCTCCTTCTTGGTGGATGCCACCACCACCATTGCATCAACAGAGACTCCCTTGCTCCAGTGGGCTTTATCAACAGGATACACCAGAAATCTGTCCAGGAGCTTGAGAACAGGTTCAACAGTGTCTGGTAGCCCGGCAGAAGACCATGTCAATCAGTTCATCCAGCGAGGGGGGTCACCCAAGACAGATGATCCAGAACGGAAAGCCTCCAGAAACACGGATTCTTCAGGAAAAGGAAACTGGGAAGCCCATCCACCTTTCTGTTTGAGGATCTCAAGAATATCTCCAAAGGAGATGTCATCAGGTGGTGATCTGGGGGAATCCCGTTCCCTCATCAAAATCAGTGTCTTCTGTGAGAGGCTCTGTGACGAAGGGGGATACTGACAGCACAGCTAGTTGGAATTTTGTAAATAATTGTAAGCCATTTGTGAATAAAAAATTGATTTATAACACAAGCTTCGTGTATTAGAACTATATACCATACAAGATGTTGGTGTTACAAATATATTAGAACTGTATGTCATATGTATATCAAATGGATTTGTACAGACGTTTGTGTCAAAAAGGTACATGTAAAATGCTTGTGTTTGAAATGCGTCCACAGTCTGCTCTACTGGAGAGAACAGAAATGTATATGCTCTACTGTAACTGTTTAAATGTACATGTTTTAAACAGAGGAAACTGGAAATCAGGAGGTCAACCTCAGTCCAGCAACCTTTTTATAGGCTAGGCCATAAAGATGCTACCTCACAGATTTCAATGCAGCCAAAGACAGTCTGTACTAGGAAGCTTTCTGTACTGTCTTTGGGGTGAACTAATTACTACTCTGGAAGTGTGGAAGTATGCAATTGTTTTACGACTTCCAGCACCTACCACAGATCTCCGCAAAAGCCCTTGTGTGTGTATTTTTACAGGAAGGTGCTAAGTCCTACCAGCTTCCAGCAATGCAAGTTTGCATTGGAATAATAAGTCAGATGACCAGAAGTAATGTCATTCTGCAAGCCATCTCAGAAGTAATATTTTAGACATTATTTTGAGAAGTCTCTTAGTGAGATACCGCATTCTGTATTCTGTATTGGGCCCAACAACGAGGAGGACCATTCACCACAGCATCTGCCTTGCTCTATTAAGTTAACAGGGAATAGAATAATTCTCTTAGATTCAGGTCAGGAATATAGGGAAGCTTAGTTTAGATGTTATTTTTCCTTATTTCTCTGATCCTGTCCTTCAGTGTTATTTTAAATATTTCCTGTGATTTGAACTCTGATGTCACTGTGAATACATACTTAGTATTTTGTTGCGCTTTTATTATTTATTATTAAAGATATTTAAACCTTTCATTGGGACTGATCTTTGTAAAGATATTTAAATTTCGAGAGAACCTGCATATTTATTTGGTGACACTGTGTGGGCCACTCCTAATACCCTTATTCTTAGTCAAACTACAATTTGTATTAATATTAATTTCACTCAGTATATTAGGTACCCTTGCAAGGGCCTTAAAGTAGCTGGTGAGGGGTTCTGGTAGCAGTGATGGCTACCTTATACTCTGGGCAAGAGAGAGCATAGCTAGTAAACCTGTGCCAGCCTTGTGTGTGTGTGTGTGTGTGTGTCAGCTACTTGGGCAGGGACACGAACCACTGGTTGGACAGAGCGTGTTGGAGGACTTGGCTTGGAACCTTAGCCAAGGACTAAACTCTAAAGCTGTGCCAGTGGGGAGTCTTACTGGGGATCTGGAGAAAGAGAGGAACCAGGCCCCAGACTGACTGTGTTCCCTGTGTGCTCTTAATGGAAACTGTGCTCGACTGTGCTTCATGCAGACAGCTGCATCTGGAGATACTGTGTGCCTGTTATCCTCCAAGTGAATGTCCCCCACAGGTGCAGTGGAGAGGATTGAGACTCCTTGGATTACTGGCCCAGAGGTTGGAGGGTCGTCACAGGGTCTATGGGCGAGTCTGTGTGTATCCTCTTACACGTCCCTCTTCCGAAGAACCTCCTCTGTGGGATGTTCAGGAGAGGTACCAGTAAATGGGGAAATTCCTCTAGAGGAACTGTCTGGAGACTTCCCAAAACTGCCTGTCCCTGTGAGATGGGGCGGATGGGCTCATAGTTCAGAATCAAAGATGGGTAGGATCCAAGGTGAGAAGACTGTTCTCTGTGAAGAGAGAAAAGCCCTTTCCACCACTCTGAAGGTCGAAGAACCAGGGGAAACCTCTCCTCCAGTCCTAGTGGCTGAGGAAGGTATATCAGGGCCACTCCAGGTTCCAAGCCTCAAGGGGAGAATTGGATCAGAGCACTCCAGGGACAAGGGTCCAAGAGGAAGAGATGGATCTGACAAAAATCAACCCCTCAGACCAGACACAAACTTCTCGGATCAGAGACCCACTCTGATCTGACAGCATCAGAACAGAACTGGTCAAGGACATAGTCAGAGTTTAGCAAGGTACTTTCCTTGATTCCAACGCCGAACCTCTCGGGGATCTCATATCCTGAGACTCAGAAACCACTGGTCAGATCGGAGAAAGAGAGAATGGACTTGGCAGATGACTCGTGGATTAAGAAAGGGATGGAGCTGGCAGGACCCCATCTGGATCTGAGCCGTGAGAAATTTCCATATCATCCTTCCCACATCTACCTCTAACAAATTCCTAGAAGACCTGGAAGATGCTGTGGATAAGGGTTTGAAATGTTTCTTCAGATTTGGGAGAATCTGGCCTGGCAAAGGAAATACCGGCTTAATAGTATACTCCGGAGTACGGCTCCTGCGGGCAGAGCTAGAACTCAGATCAGAGGTCTTGGGATCCAATGAGGAGGTAGAAGGAAGTTGAGTAGTCATTTCAGGAGCCGAAACTGTGGGATCTGAAAGGCATTTGGGATCCGTAATGGATGGAGCCAAGATTTTTCAGATCTTCTCCAAACACTCTGATGAAGCTATAGGAGACTTCGGTGGAGACCTCTTTTTGGTTTCTGAAGAAATAGATTTTGCTGGTTTGGTGGTGGGGTGGTTGAGCCCCAGAAGAAGCAGGCAAAAGACCTTCAAGTATTAATTTACTGCTCCAGTCTACTAATGCTCTGGGTTTGAAGGTAGAGCATAACGAACAGGCTGTATTGAGGTGGTCAGGTCCTAAACAATAAATAATCTTCTTGTGGGCATCTGAATTGGAATGTTATACCAAGAAGTGCATATCATGAACCCTATCATTTTCTCAGATACAGCAGAGAAGGTTAACAGAGTAAGCCAGACAAGCTAACAATATCCAAAGAAAAACAGAAACAAATACCAGCTATACTACGTTACAGCTACCTAAACGGTAAAGAAAAATATACCAACAATGGCATCTAACAAACTATTGAAGAGGAGAAAATATTCATAAGAGAACAGGAACTCCCAATGCCAGCGCATGCTAAGGAGGGAGAAAAAAGGGAAAGGAAAAAGGGTATACCAGGGAGAGAAAAACTGAACAGAAAGACTACAGCTTGACAGCAGATCCTATGTCTAACCACAACGGCGGCAAACAAGATCTGAGGTGATAGGGATGGAACACAGCATTATAGGCAGAGGGAGGAGCTCAACAGCTGGATCCGATGTCTACTGTATGTGGCAGAGTCGGATCAGAGGACTGGATCCCTACCCACTGGTGAGGAAGAATGGAAAGGACAACATCAGATCTATAAAATAAATGATTATTTGCATTAACAGCATAAAACTGCCAGTACTTTACTTCAGAAGTTATCAACCTCCAAGTTTGCCAACAGTATCTGAACACCTCTAGTGCACCACAATCATCATACTTATGGTAGCCAGCAAAAAAAAAAAGTCTTGAGTAATTTCTTAATAAAATAGGGCAATCAAATGATCACAGATGCTTAACACAGCATGCCATTCTAGTTTTTATGAAAGGAAAAGACCTGTCAAACACAAAGCCAATAAAAAAATGCATTTTTCTTCATATACTCATTTTATAGAGCATGAACACTGTACACTACAAGGACAGTGGTCTTACTTAGCAACTATCACTACAGATATTAATGACAACAGCAACTCTATCTTGGCCACCAAAAATCACTCAGCAAGTTGAAGTACCTGAATTTCATGGTTGTTTAGAAGTAGGGTATAACTATACATACAAAATTAAAACAAAATTTTCTAAATGATACTAGTGCCACAATGAAGCAAAACAATAGTGACAATTTTTCAGCAAGGGGAACTGTACTTCCATCTAAAATTATTAGGGATCGAAAATGGGCTTTTATCGTCAGAGAGCCAGAACAGGAGTGGGCAACAAGGTTATGGAGAAACTTACCATAACTACTGGATCTGTAAAAATCCAGCTGCAGGAGGTTTTCCTGTATCCATCTTCCTCTTACTTCTCCTTAGGCTCTTCTGACTTGACAAGAGTGGGAGAGCTCAGAAGGAGCAGGGCATTGCAAAATGGAAAGGGGAAGGACTAATAAGGTTGGGAAAGTTGACTACCTAGTAGACGCACTGCCTGCAACCAAGAACATGATAAATCTACAGCCAGAAATCCAATACCAGATCCATACTCTCTCTCCCCTCAGGGCAACGAACTAGGGCAGTATCAAGTGCCAGAAAGACTACAAAAATAAACAAAAGGATTTCCTCAGTGTACTGGCGCACAAACATTTTTAAAAAGAGAGAGACTAACATAACTACTCCAAGTCTCTACTTGCACAAAAACACACCATGTAGTCAATCACTAAAAGCAATGATAAGAGTACAGCTAAACTGGGAACTTTGCATAACAGACAGGAACATTGGAATTAGAATAGGCAGGCAATCCACAGAACCACTAGATACCTGGCCACATACACCTTTAAGTAGAAGCACTTCAGTTCTTGCTCCTTTCAGAAGCAAATTTTTGTTACCTTCCAAATCAAACAGGGTTGCACATATCCCCGATGTAAATTTATGCCTGCCCGTTCACTCAAAAAGACTACTTTTAAAAGTAAGCAAACTAATACTCTGCTTGACCAGTAGTGATAATTTACATCCACGTACATGTGAATAAACAGAAAACAGTATAGTCCAGCAACTATCTCCTGTTGTGGCCAGAGGAGCTATTAAGTTTCCCATTGGATCCAAGCGCTCCAGGGCACTCAGTAAAACGTCAGTGTAAATTACTGGAAAGGCTCAAGTCCCAGCTACTAAAAAGCAAGCAAAGCAAATATTTTATTTTAATCAGTAAAAATCAATCAAGCAATGGAAATCAGGCAATTTTCTTTTAAGAAATTCAGTAAAATAGATCAATCCAAACGACTTTGAGGAGGAAAAGAACTTAAACGGTCTTCTTTTCCTTTATCTTTATTTTGATTCCAAGTCAGGCCTGTGTCATTACTTTATGCACACAGTTTTAGAGTAAGGCAGTTCAGTAGAAGGGAAAGGGTAACTTTTCTGGCCAAGCACGAGATATGCAGAAACAGTTCTCAAAGGAAAGCTACAAAATGTTCCTTTTTCAAAGGAAAGTTGTGTGTACTTGCAATGAAATTCAAAATAAGGAATAGACACAGGCAGCTGTTTAACAAGGCCTGGGAATAAAGGTTGAAGGGGTGGATACAATCAATACAACTCTGACTTCTTACAATGGCGCTTAAACTAGGTTGCTTGGTGGAAGGTATAATATAATTCCCAGAACCCCACACAACAACTCTAGATATCCATTATCAGAAAAGCTGGAGTAAATAACCATTTTATATAGTTAAGTGCAAGAGCCAACTTGATTTCACAGGCTTGAATATTGCAACATATCTTTTTTTCAACCATTTCACGTTAACACATAGTTCCAGTATATTTTCAAGTATCAGTAAAGATTTGTATTGGCATTTTCAAAAAAGCTTCTCAGCAGACCACCAGTGACACGGAGACTTAAAAGACAGTAACCGCCATACAAAGAGACCATTGCAGACAACGCAGCATTCTTTTTTCTCTTAGTATAAATTTCATAAAAATCAGCCAGTAAATGACTTAATGACAAAAACATGTATATTACAACATTTACACGGAATGCAGGGGAATTTGTGAGTGGGATATGGGAGTTTAAGACTAATCAACAGCACTTAAAATCAACTGCAAAATACGAGGGATCAAAGATAGTTTCTAATCATCAGAACTCCTAGCTGCTGAATTCGTGTGTGTAACCGCAGCTCAGAAGCTATATCACAGATCAAAATTGTTACAGCTGTTACACAAATGGGATGACACAAAGTGATTTCAGAATCTTATAGTATCTGAAGTCTTTTCCAGTAATACTGGGGTGACCTGAGGACAATGACTGTCAAAATGTTTTAAAGCTTTTCTTCCAAAGACTCTTAAGACTTGTATTAAAATCACATGAGATACCCCTTGATAACATACAAGAAAGAATGCGTGCTATTTTACAAGCTTTGACACAGAAAACATGTTTTGATCCGAGGTTATTAGATAAATTCAGTACAACTAAAACAGACAACCGTATGTAAACTGCAAAGTTTTCTTTAGCATATGCAGTAGTGCACAACTATTCTAAGAGATAAATGGCACAGGATGATGCACAAAAACATGATTCAGGCTTCTTTGAAGAGAGTTCAGGGTCTTGATACAGTCATTAAAGCTAAATGCAATTGCTACAGATTTAGTAATTAGACAAAAGCAGATCTTGTAAGCATCAGATATAATCAAATCTTTTCTATAAAGTGACAGAAGTTGCAGCCATTAGGCAGTATACAAGCAATACAGCCAAAGCACAGAAACAGATCTGCAGTTAAATGCAGTTTTTTTTTTTTTTGTAAAAAGTTAAGAGCATGTTAAAAAAAAAAAAAAAAAAAAAAAAAAAAAAAGCAATGTCCTAAATACATGAAAAAAGAAGTGGGTTAAAGCTGGTATCAGTGAACTAGACCCATTCATTTCCAGTAAGAACAGGCAGGTTTAAAAGGTCAGACTGTGCTGCAGTGAGCGAGGTCACTGACAGACCACCTCATTATTTTCAGTACAATTCATTGTATCCTTGTCGGGAAAGTTTTAAATCTGAAACAGGAACCCTACCAATAGTTCCTTCAGCTCCCAATATCAGTATGATTTAGGATGCACCTGATACTCGGTCTAAAGTGGACACACATTTGTTTTCTGAAGGGTGTGGAAATATTCCACCAGTGGAAAAACAGGTTAACTGGAGGTACTACTAAGCTTTGCAGACACAGTTCAGCCTTGTTGCAGTCAATGACAGTGTATATAATATACAAAGCTCAAGCCAGAGTGATGACCAGAAGTATTCCATAGCTCAAATCAATGTGGTTACTAGTGCTATAGAAAATGATTTTCAGAACATTTGAGAGATGTAGCATCCTGGCACCAAATCAGCTGCTGGTGTATCTAAAATCATTTAAAGTAAGCAAAGATGACAGACCATACATTATTTGTAATTTATTTTCCATAAACAATACAATGTACTAATTGATAGAGAGGCTTCTGTTTCAGTTACGGATGGACCTTTGCAAGAGGATCCAAGTATAGTTCTAAGCCTATCAGGATTTAAAGGGTCAAAGGTATCTGCAGTCAGCAAAAAGCCTTGAAAAAAATCAGTTTAAATAAAGCTGATCAGCCTACAAAAAAAGGTAACAGTAAAATACTTGCTACATCCTCCTCAGTGTAACAAATGCATGTTATGTCAGGATTAACAGTGGTGCAGACAAAACAGATGAGCAAAAAGCGGTGTGCAGTAGACTGCACATATAAGGTACAGGATTTTAGTCATCAGTTAATGCAAACATTTCCAGAGTTATTGGCTTTATATAAAACAGATTGTGGTCTGGTGGCCACTGCCAAATTAAGGATAGAGGAACCTACAGACAGGTTACCACCCTATCAGAAACAGTACCCCATTCCCAGAGAAGCAATAAAGAATATCCATAATGTATTACAGATTGAAAAAGCAAGGGCAATATAATTTAAAGGGTCAAGTCAATCAAATTTACCCATGTGGCCAGTAAAGAAAAATAATGGTAGTTATAGATTGTTAGACTTAATGCTAGTAAATAAGTACACCACCTCACCAGCAGATGTGGTGCCTGGTACACCTAAAATGGCTGTCAGGTTAGATCCACAGAGTAAATGGTTTACAGTTGCTGATTTAGAAAATGTATTTTTTGCTATACCTTGAGCTGAATCCAGAGACATTTTGCGTTCACCTTTGAAGACACCCAGCCAGTGGGGAGTCTTATTGGTAACCTGGAGATCAAGGGAGTGACCAGCTCCGGACTGACTGTGATCTCTGTGTGCTCTTAAGGGAAATTGCACTTTACTGTGAGTATTTGTTATCCTTTCCTCCTATATGGAGACGCCCCTCACAGGTGTCAGTGGTGAGGACTGAGGCTCCTTAATTACTGGGCCAGGGCACAGGCATCACATATTATTATTATTTAATAATTAATATTTGCACAACATATTTACCATTGGGATTTGTAAATTCTTCAGTAGTGGCACTGGTGCGGAGGCCATTGAATTATGGTAGTGTTACAGTACACAGAGGACATCCTGATACAGACAAACATTAAAAGGAGCACTTGGATACTACACATTCTATTAGCCTTACAAAATGCTGGTTTGTAAGTCAATGCCATTAAAATGCAGTTAAAGCAACAGTCAAACTTCTGTGGGAGTCTGTACAGCCCTAGGTCTGAACCCCAATGTAGGGGAAGAGTGCTGTCCATTTTGAGCAAGCCATTACCTATCACAATTCAAGCTTTACAAAAGATTTTTTTAAAAATTATGAATTATAACAGGGAATGTATAGAAGACTATGCAGTCCTTGCAGACCCTTTGTATAAAATGTCTGATGCAAATTACCGGAGTACTAGTCAGAAGAGGAAAAGAAGACAGTGGAGACCCTGAAACAGAAACTTGCAATTGTTACTAAATTGAGTACGCAAATCAGCAGAACATCCTTTTTATTTGTAAGCAGCAGCTGGAGATGACAGCACCTCTGCAGTCCTGCTCCAGAAATACCCATATAACCTTGCGGCAAGGTATTCAGACAAAGCTAAATGCAATTATATTTTTCAGTACGAGGTTATCAGTGAATAAGGGTCATCACCCTTGTGTAGAGGCTTTGTTTGCTATATATTGGGAAATAGAACAGCTAGAATTCATCATGCGGTTCCCTCCAATAATAGTGCAGACACCACATCACCCAGTCAAGAACCTATATTCAGACAGGCACATTTTCTAAATGGATCATAGACTTTGAACAGAAAAATAGTTCAGAGATTGGTGAAAATATTACATCTCAACAGTTGTTGTATGAGGAGACCCCACATATTTCTGAGGAACAGATGGACAAAATTCCAAATTCACCTTTTTCCAATCAATTCAGTGCAGATGGCAGATGTGTGTATGTAAACTGGTAAAGACTTTATGAAGAAGGTACAGACTACAGAGGATATGCAATTTACACAAACACTACGAAACCACAGACCCAGATGATCAAGCTTCCTGGGCATCTGTCAGCCTAACAAGCTGGAATCTGTTTTGCATGCAATAAAACAGTATGGAGACAGACAGTTGAACATTATTAGCAACAGTTCTTATGTGGTAACAGCCCTCACCATATACTTAAAAAATTGTGCCAGAAGAGGATTTGTAGACATTAAATGCAAACCTTCAAAGCATGCAAAAGTTTTAAAAATTACACAATTTAGTGTGAAAACAGAGAAATAAATGGAGCATTTGCAAGGTAAAGGAACATCAGGCAAAATATACCAATCTTTATTTTCTTGGTAATTCCATTGCTGATGCAGCAGCAAATAAGGCCAAACAGGAAGTTCTTTTATATCCCGAGCAGTGTGAGAAGAACAAAGAAAAAGGTATCACAGATGTGAGCCATGAGAGTTAAACAGATAAAGCAGATTAAGTGAAGATTCAGAAAATGCAAGAAGATGCTAATGAACTAAACATGTGAGGTTGCTACTCCAGTTTCTGGAGTAAAGCTGCATATGTACAAAACAGAACAAGAAGCCCTTTTGCCCTACATACCCAAATCGTTGGCTAACCAGTAAATACAACCACTGCTTGCTGAATCATTTAGGATTTCAGAAAATTTGGCCTATCAAAACGTAAGATTTGAAGCCCCCAGCTTAAAAAAAAAGCTACAAAAACAGGAGAAATGCATGTGTCTACAGACAAACCCCATGTTAAAAGAAAAAGTTGCAAAAAGAAATTTATAGAACCACTAAGTAAAGACTTACTACAGCTTGTGTAGAGAAGGGGCCTAACTAGGTCATTAATTTGCCAGCTATCTTACTGGAAATAAGGGTATCACCCAACTTGAAAATCAGGATTCTCACCTTTTGAGGTAATGACAGGGGAAAAAAATCCCACTGAATTTTCCCCTTTGACCCACCTCTGGGATCACAGCCTCCTACTTTCACTATAACACATCTCCAGGCTTGGTTACAGACT
Source organism: Protopterus annectens (assembly GCF_019279795.1). Taxonomy (NCBI): domain Eukaryota; kingdom Metazoa; phylum Chordata; order Ceratodontiformes; family Protopteridae; genus Protopterus; species Protopterus annectens. Next base: position 498,298,916 of record NC_056745.1, read on the forward strand.
TTGCAGGAATCCGTCAACAGAAATTTGACAACAGGCAAGAGGGGGCTGGAATTTATTGGAGAAAACTGGCTAAGTAACCAAGCAAATAAGTACAGAAGGAAAGATGAGAGAATGGGAAGATGACAAGAATTTATTTGCACTGCAGGTTAGAGATTGCCTCAGAGACTGCCTTCCCTATCAAGGATGGACACCAGAGTATAGACAAAGAGAAAGAAATGGGGGGGTTCTAAACGAAAGGCCAGCACTGGTAAAGTTTTTAGTAGAATCTAGAACACAAGTTGCCATTAAAAAAAGAATAATTAGTAGAGCACATAAAATATTGCATGACAACTAAGACTCAATAAGTGGAAGTAAGAAAGGACTGGGAATAGATCAGATAAGCAATTCACAAAAAAAAAGAGAGAATATATGTATGTCTCCCAAACATGCAACTAAGTCTAGAAGATTGAGGATTTTTGTTGGGTACGATACATAAAGGGGGATTAGGTTCATAGGTTTATACTAGGCTATCTGCCCTAAGGCATTTATAAGCCTAGCCCAAATTTTTGTGGCTTACGCCACCCCTTATATGAAAAAATACTGTGCCCATTAGTTTGTTGTGCCTCTGTCCAGCAGTGACACAGAGATGATTCCCGGGGTAAACCTACGATCTCCCATCCACAGGTCTAGATTTCTCTTGAACAGAGTCAGCGAGGTGCTCTGCCTCACATGGACCGGGATTTTATTCCACAGCACAGGGAGTCTCTGAGTGATAAATCTATCCCTCCAGCACGTCCTATTTATATCCGTGCTAAGGTTTAAGTCGCTTGCTCTAGTGGTTTTGGTGGATTTGGATTTTTGAGGTGGAGCATGTCCATTAATTCGGGTTGGACATGGCCTTGTATGTCAGGCACATGTCACCTCTGAGCAGATGGTATGCGACTGAATAGAGCTGGAGTTTCTTCAATCTGGCAGCATATGAAAGATTTTGGAGTCCCTTTATCCTTTTGGTGAGGAACTTTTGGGGTCTCTCCAATTGCTGCAGATGTCGGGTGAGATACATCCCGAATGGGGCATTGTACTCGATCATTGGTCTGATAAGTGAAGAGTACAGGGGAACAATGACCTCACTAGATCTGGATGTGAATCCCTTCATGATCAGGTGGGCAATGTAGAAGGTCTTTCTAACCACTTTAGCAGCGTGAGTGTCAAAAGAAAGGCCACTGTCAACCTGGGTCCCCAGGTCCCTGATAACCTCTTCTGTGCTTAGTGGATTGCCACCTATATGGTAGCTTGGGGTTACCTTGTTTTTCCCGAAGGGTATGACTATACATTTTTTGGCGTTCAACTTCAGGCCATGGCTCTGGCACCAGCTATCTGTTTCCGTGAGTCCCTTCTGAAGGATATCCGTGAAAATGCACTTTCCACTATGGCGCCCAGTTTGCAGTCGTCTGCAAACTTTGTCAGCCAAAGTCCTCCCATGTTGGCCTGTACTTCTGAGAAGTAGATGCCAAACAATAGGGGGCCAAGGACCGAGCCCTGTGGGACACCACTTGTGACCGGCTTGGAGTCTGACACAGCGCCAGCAACTCTAACCCTGTGGGTTCTGTCCTTAAGCCAGTTTGCAACCCATCTTGTGACATATGGGTTTACATTTAAGCTGGTAAGTTTTACTACAATACCCGAGTGGGGTATTGTGTTGAAAGCCTTTGCAAGGTCAAGGTAGGCTGTACGGAAGTTTGCTTTAGAGAAGTTCTTCACTATGGTCTTTTTTGTTTGGGGTGGGGGCGGGATGTGGATTTCCAGTGAGATTAGTTTATGATCAGATCTCACCAATGAGGGATATTACTTCCGGTGTGGAGCATTTTGTCCCCATGTTTGTGACAATGAGATCTAGTATATTTTCTCCTCTCGTGGGAACAGTGACTAGCTGTTCCATGGCATTTGAATTTATGAACTCCAGGAACCGTTGGGCTAGAAAGTTAGGGCTTGAGTAATGTTCCCAGTCTATATTCGGGTAGTTGAAGTCACCCAATATGATGGTGTTTGGAGATACATTTATACCCTCCAGTGTCTTCAGGAAGGCTGTGTGGGGTTCCTGAGTTTGAGGGTGGCCTGTAGCATGCTACAATTTGTAGAGTAGTTTTACCTATGGTTAGTTGCACCTGGATGGTTTCCGAAGCTTCGTGTGTTGCCACCAACCTGGAGGTGTGGGTATCCTTTATGAATATGGATACACCCCCTCCTTTTGTGGTGTGATCCGGGTTTTGGGGCCGGAACGCATGATAAACTAGGATTGTGTCAGTGTGGTTTCTTTTCATTTATATAAATGTATGACTGCTTATGTTGTAAGGGATGACTTAATAAACAGATTTCTTGTTTGAGGTTTAAAAGAAGCCAGGACTTAAATGAGCTATGTCAGGTTTGACCAACAACGACTGGGTAGATAAGTTATGCATAATGTTTGCAAATGGGTGTGTGTCAGTATGGTGTGTGATGTAAAATTCTTGCAACTAGGATTGTGTCAGTGTGGTTTCTTTTCATTTATATAAATGTATGACTGCTTATGTTGTAAGGGATGACTTAATAAACAGATTTCTTGTTTAAAAAAAAAAGTGGGCAAGAACTAAATAATTTATGTAATGTCGCTTAAGTTACACGATACATAGCAATATACTAGAAGCATAATGTTTGTTAATTTTAACTTAATACAGTTTGATTACTTCATATAAATGTAAATGTGCCTATGTCACAAGTGTTAATTCAATAAAAGTGTTTAAAAAAATGTTGTTTATTCCATGCAGGTACAGCTACAGCAGGGTCAACAAGTTATGCTAAAACTATTTGTGTTTGGGGGCTGTTTTGTTTCCAACTGGGAAGGACCATACACTATAGTCAAACAGGTAGGACCTCTGCTGTATCAAATCAAAAGAAGTAATAAGAATCAAAGGGAAAGTTTAAATGGTACATGTTGATCAACTAAAGTTAGTTAAAAATACAGACAAAGTCAAGAAAGTGAACTGTTTTTTTATACTTTCCAGATTGTGACACAACATATTACCACCTTTGGACTTGTGAAAAGTTTTGCCAGCATGATTTTTCAAAATGCAAATTTTTCGATGTCAGCCACCAAGCCTTGAAGAGGAGACAGGGGGGGGGGGGGGGGAGTTAGAAGTTCTAA
>NC_056745.1:498602575-498722575 GCF_019279795.1 Protopterus annectens
AAGCTATAAATTTAATGTTGGGCTGCACATAATTTGTAAGGCAGGACTTCAAACGGTGATCCCTCCACATGAGCTAAATGCCATATCCTGAAGGAACTAGAATCAGGATGGATGCCTGAGCCACGTCACTTCTGCAGTACTCTAAGTACTCTGCTGAGACAGCCATACCCCATGAACAGGGAAGTCTTTAAAAGGCTTGCTGAGCAGGGTTGTAGTTGAAAGTTGATGGCAAGTGTGGCCTTTCTTCTAGCTTGTCGTATTCAAGGTGGAACTCCTGAAAACAACAGAATATAAAGTCAGTTGAAGTATTTTGTTCTGTTCTCATTTTAAATTAAGAAAATTTCAAATGATGCATTCATAAATTCAAAGTACAGCTGTGTCAACGAACCTTACAGGGATGTAAATGTTTCAGTATATTCATTGCTGCAGTACTGACATTTAGGGTTAACAGGTACATAGTTAATTATTAGGAATGCAGTCCAGTAGACTATTAAGGAGTCTAGCCCCAATTTATTTACAAATGTCCCAAAGCACTCTTTGGTTAAATGAACTGCTCAAGGTCACTATAAAAGTAAATGAAAGCAGAAAGATTCAAACCCTACAACCCTGGCAGAGGAAGGAGCTCATTAACAAGTCAGAATTTAAGGTGTCTGCACTAACGTTCAGACAAAATTCTACTTCTGCTTGTAGGAAGCCAGACTGGCCAGCCCAAATTCCAGAGATCTACCCCGCCCCCCCCCCCAGCCTTGGCAGACAACCTTCCATCACTACTCAGTGCAAACTGAAGTGCATCAGCCACTGCTGCCTTTTGATCTTTCTTTTTCCGGCTAACACCAGGTTAGAAGACCCCAACACCAAAGGCCTAAAAGACCATATAATAAAAGTTCACTGTGCCCCAGGTCCACCAAAGAGTCTCCCAATCTCCCTCTCCAGGCAGTGGGATTAGGTAAAAAGGGTGGCTGGTGGGGGAAGTGAGAGGGTAACTGTAGATAAAGGGACTAGGGACCCAACCCATGGTGCAAATGATGAGGAAGAACGAGAAGAAAGAAAGGGATAAAAGGGAGCGACCTGGACTGGAACAGTGAATATACTTAAACATTTACAATTCCAATAAGTTACTAACACAACTGTGATATGTTCATCGTTCATCATACTACTCACTGTTGTTGTCCTGACTTTTAGGAAGATTTCCAAAACATGATAATAAAGGTTGGCTGTAAACAGAAGCAAATTCTGCCCTAGCCCTAAAAGCTACCCCTACATTGTAATACTTAGGTGTAAACAGAAACCCAAGCAATAGGTTACAGAATTGTCTGCATGCTGACACCTATAAGAAAAGCAGTGACTGCAGTGGCCCAAGTTGAGCGGACTCTGATCTGCTGTATAACAGACCTGCCATGAGCTGTACAGGGGTATGAAGTGCAATGAAAAAGAAGTTATGTACTCACCATAACGTTCCATGTGAGTTATCTCGCCCTTATTCTCACTGATGGGTTCGGAGCCGATCCTTGGCTCCGACACAGCCTATAGCAAATCTCAAGGTTTGCCAGTAGCTCGAGACCAAGTCCCTTATCCCAAGATGCACTGCTGGAATTACCTCAGATATTGTTTGCTGTGTGTATATTTACCCCTGTAAGGGGAGCACTTCCCAAGAAGGAAGAAGTAGTAGTACTGAACAACTAGGATGATACTAGCCTCTAGGTCAACTATCAGCCAGGAGGGGGATGGAGTGAGGGACGTGAGAATAAAGGCGTGATAAACAACTCACATGGAACGTTATGGTGAGTACATAACTTCTTTATGTGAAGTTGTTAAATCTCGCTGTTTATTCTCACTGATGGGTAGTGTCCCTAGCACCCGCAATCCTGGGTGGCTCACGGGAGTACATTTTTCAGGACCGTAGAACCAAAAGAAGACCTGTCTCTGGAAGCCTTATCTACTTTGTAATGAATGATAAAGGTATGAGGCTTAGACCAAGTGGCTGCAGCACAAATGTTGTCAAGGTAAGTTGAAAAGCAGAAGACGTAGAAACGGCTCTGGTTGAATGAGCCTTTGCTTTGTGTGGCAAAGGTATGTTAGCATTTGCATGAACAACTGAGATACAATCCGATAACCATTCTGAAAGAGTTGTCTTAGCCATTGGTCTACCTTTTCCGGCCTCTGAAAAGGATACGAAAAGTTGATCTGATTTTCTAATATCCTTAGCTCTATCAAGATAAAATCTGAGCTGTCTATGTACGTCACACGTTTGTGCAGCATGTATTCCAATTTGTTGGAATGGTTGGGAAAAAAGACTGGCAACTCAATGACCTGATTGATATCTGACTCGGAACAGACTTTAGGCAAAAAGGAGGGGTTTGTTCTGAGAGATACTATATCAGCATGGAAGATCATGTAAGGAGGTGTGATAGATAATGCTTGAAGTACTGACACTCTGCGGGCAGAATAATGGCCACTAGAAAAATAGTTTTCCAAGACAAAAATTTGAGATCACAAGATGATGCTGGTTGGAAGGGGGGAAGAATTATCTGAGACAGCATAAAATTCAAATTCCAGGGAGAATAAGGGATTCTGACAGGAGGTCTTCATGTGAAAAACACCTTCAAGAAAAACCTTAGATAACTTGTGGGTCATGACATTTAACCCATCGAATCCAAGGTGGAAATTTGATATGGCGGCTAACTGAACCTGAACTGTGGCAGCTGCTCCTTCCTTAAAAATCATTGTCAAAAAGTGTAAAATGGACAACAGAGGAGCTCGGAAAGGGTACATTTTTTGTATACTGGACCAAACTGAGAACCTTTTCCACTTACTGCGATATAGTTTTCTGGTGGATGGCTTATTAGAAGACAATAGAATTCGTCTCGTGTCATCTGATAGTGAATGAAGCCTGGCTATTTGGGGAAGTGGATCAGCCAGTCAGCTTTAGAGACTGCAATGAAGGATGGAGGTCCCCTGACGGGTGTGTCAGTAGGTCTGGAACTGGGTCCAGGATCCATGGATCCTCCAGCAGATGATGGTGAAGGAAAGGGAACCAAATCGGTCAAGGCCAGTGGGGGCCTATGAGGATAACAGTCCTTCCCAGCAATTTTGCTTTCTGTAAAAACCTGGGTATCAATGGAATAGGTGGGAATGCATATAGGAGATCCAGAGGCCAATCGTGTATGAGTGCGTCTCTTGGGGGATGTCCCGGAGGTGGTATCTGGGCAAAGTAGCTTCTGCATTTGGTATTGATGTGACTGGCAAAGAAGTTGCAGTAAGGTGGAAAATCAAGTTTGCAACGTGTTCATTGAGAGACCACTCGTGAGGCAACAGGATAGCCCTGCTCAGCTTGTCCGCTATCACGTTGGATTTCCCCGGGATGTACGTTGCTAACAGAAAATGCTGGGATGACACAGCCCATTGCCATACCCTGAGGGCTTCTCGACAAAGGGGGTAAGACTTGGTTCCACCCTGTTTGTTCAAGTACCAGACCACTGACATGTTGTCTGTCTGAATTGCAATTGTCCCTAGAGGAAGAGAGTCCTGGAAGTACTGCAACGCCAAAAGTACTGCTCTCAACTCCAGAACATTGATTTGCAGATGTGACTCTTGATCCGTCCATGTGCCTTGGGCAGCCATTCCCTGAAAATGCCCCCCCCCTTATCAGGGAAGCGTCTGTGGTCACCGTGGCTACTGGGGGGGGGGAGCACAAAGGGTCTTCCTATTGTGACATGAAGAGACGTCAACCACCACTGAAGGTCTCTCTTGCAAGAATTTGTGATGAGAATCATATGGTTCACTGGTAACTTCTGGTAAGACCACTGAGTGAATAGGAGCCATTGAAGAATTTGCATATGCATCCTTGCGAGAGGAATGGCTAGAATTGCTGCCGCCATCAAACCTAGTACCTTCAAGACCTCTGCGGCTGTAGCTTTTTTTCTTTGACACCAATGAGTTGACGTGTTGGCGAAGAAGTGAGACCCTTTCGATTGGAAAACGTAGAGTGGTGGTTGAGGTATCTAACTCTGCTCCTATAAAGACAGTATGCTGTGATGGCGACAAGGCAGACTTTTCAAAGTTGACTGTAATACCTAATTGGTGGCAGAGTGCCAGAGTAGATTGTGTTGCCTGAATCAATTGATGCCTGGTGGTAGCGGGTGAGGAGCCAATCATCTAGATATGGAAACACCTGGAATCCTAGACGCCTCAGGTGAGCCATGGCCACTGCCATGCATTTGGTGAACACTCTGGGGGCAGTAGTGAGACCAAAGGGCAGGGCTCGAAACTGGTAGTGATTGGCTCCCAGCCAAAAACGCAGGTGATCTCTGGAGCGTCTGTCCATCTTTATATGGTAGTACGCGTCCTTGAGATCGATGGAGCACATCCAATCGCCTTTCCCTAGAAAAGGAAGAATGGCCTGAAGCGTGACCATTCAGAACTTCTCTTTTTTTTTTACAAATTGGTTGAGTCTGCCGAGGTCCAAGATAGGTCTCCAGTCCCCTGTTTTCTTTGGAACCAAAAAGAATCTTGAGTAGGTTCCGAATCCAACTTAGTCTGCTGGGACTGGCTGGATGACTCTTTTTTTCTAGCAACCTGCGGACCTCTGTGGTTGCTTGTTCAAACAGGGATGAGCCATCACATGGGGTATTGATAAAGAAAGACTTGAAAGGCTCCGCAAAGGAACAGAGATGCATCCAGGCATGTCTACGCAGAGCAATGCCTGAACTAGCGGCTCTACTCGAACCATCAGCTGCATAAGATATGAGGCGCATGGATGAGTTCACGATCGAGTTTAGGGTAGCGAGCTGTGTGTTAACTTTGTCTGCAACCTCTGCAGCTACCGCACCCTGCAGAGTATCTCCTAGCTCTTTCAGGAGATCTCTTTGTAGTCTTGTAAAATGGGTTAAATAGTTCAGTGATCTAAGGGAAAAAGTCGCTGAACTAAACATGCACTTCCCATATCTCTCCATGATCCTAGAATCTCTGTTAGGAGGATGGATAGAGGAGGACGCGTCTCATACGTTTCCTTTTTGGTGGCTGCAGCCACCACCATGGCATCAACAGGCACTCCCTTAGTCAAAAAGGCTTTGTCCACTGGGGCAGAGATGAACTTTTTGGCTTCCGATGGATAGGTTCCATGGCCTCCAGAGACTCCCATGCCTTACGAGAGATCAGCTCCATGACCTCATCGTAAGGCGGAGACACCAAGAAGTGGAAGGTTGAGACCCAAAAGCCTTCAAGAGTACTGTCCCGTCTTCAGTAGGGCTTTTGGACTGCCAACCGCCCCTCTGATTAAGGATCTCTAATATCTCCGCAAAGGAGATATCCTCCGAGGGGGATCGAGGGGACCCTTCTGACTCATCCAAGTCAGTGTCAGATGTCAAAGTCTCCTGTGGGGGAGTCCAAGTGCCTCCTCTTGCACAGTCTCTTCCTGGGTACCTCCTCAGTGGGGGGATCTACGGAGGTCTCAGAAGAGCAGGGGGCGCCCTGTGGGGCTACTTGAGGTTCAGGGTCTCTACGCTTGGGTGGACTGGAAGAAGCAGGAGCGGACAAAGGCGCTTGAGGGGAGGAGGAAGCCAGACCTGATGCTGATGATGTCTTTGGAGACAGGACTCTCCTCATAGCAACGAACGCACATGGCTCCGGCGAGAAGGGGTAGACGGCTCCGAAGGAACTGTCCGATCCTCCTGCACCGAGGCCATGGGCTCCGAGCCCATGGTAGGAGCCGAGCTCATCTGAGCCGAAGCCCCGAGGGGAAGAGTCGGCACCGACAAATCGGTATGACTATCCTCCCCGGACCCGACAGGAGAGTGTCGGCTCCTAGAGTCCCCGTTTGGCGCCGAGGACATCCGAGTAGATGGGACCGATAACACTGGTGCAAGTCTCGGCTCCACAGGTTCAACAACTATCAGGTCAGGCTCCTTCGGCTCCGAAAGTCCAATACGGCTCAGAGAAGGAGTAGTGAAGTCCGGTTTAATGGTCTTTGACTCCGACGACAACAATTTAGCAAGGCCTGGTGCCCGTAGAAGCTTCGGCACTAGCCGGTCCATATCCATATCTGAGAGGCTGACAGAAGACTTCGAGGAGTGCACCGAAGGTGCTGATTGTAGCAGAGGAGATGAGGGAATCTCAAAGACTGGCTAAAAAACTGTGAGCTGGCTCCGAACAGAAGGGACAATCGACGCCGAGGACAGTGGAACCGATGACCCTACACCCTCCATTTTTTTTAGTCTTTTTGGATGCTTTCGAGTCACCTGAGGATTTGGAAGATTTTGAGGATCTACTAGCACCATCCTGGTCACCCAGCGCTTCAGAGAAAGGGTGCTGAAGTAAACCCCTGTATACTAATTTTCTCCTTCTCTCCAAAAGTACCCTGGAGGAGAAAGAGTGACATATACTGTAAGAGTCTTGGAGGTGTTTAGCCTCCAGACAATAAACACATTGAACATGCCCGTCAGTGACATTTTTTGTCCACAATCTGGACACTTCTTGAAGCCAGACTTTGGATGAGGCTTCTCTTTCTCATCAGACATTTCTAAATCAGATTTAACAATTTTAAAGAATTAAACAACACACTTAGAATTATCTACCAAAGTACACCTAAGGTTAAATACAAGGCCAACTCTTAGGCCCAACAATATAGAAAAACAGAAGCCAACACAGTATCTGGAACACCGAGATCTGTGCCGCGGCAAACTAGATCTGAGGTAATTCCAGCAGTGCATCATGGGATAAGGGGCTTGGTCTCGAGCTACTGGCAAACCTTGAATTTTGCTATAGGCCGTGTCGGAGCCGAGGATCGGCTCCGAACCCATCAGTGACAATAAATGGCGAGATTTAACAACTTCACATCAATGGTTTTGGAAAGTCAACATTCTGAACTTTGGAACAAAGAGAAACTTATTAAGTCTGACATAACCAAAATGGGTCTCCATGTGAATTTCCTCCTTGGTACTACAAAGTGTCAGGAGCAAAAAACCTTGACCTTCCTCACAAGTAGGGACTTCCTCTATGTCCCCCGATTGTTACACTTCTTTTAAGGCTACAAGAATAAGGTCTGTTTAAACCTTTTAAACTGCAGGAATTCCTCTGCATTTTGGGATTATGAGAAACTGTAATTTGTAACCTTGGTGAAGAATGATCCAGATCAACTAGCCTTGAGTGGTAATTTCTCAGATTTTTTTTTTTTTGCAAAGAAAGCTAAGTGCCCCCTTACTCTTCCTGAGGGAAGAAGTGCAACGGGGGAGTTGGGCCAGGGTGGCAATACGGAGGGGGGCAAGCCCTGCCGAGTCATGCTATTCTCCCTGACAGTGATGGTCCAAGGCCTCCCTAGGCATCTCCTTTTTATTTATGTTATTTATTTTAAACAAGAAACATCCTTATTAAATTATCATGTACGACATAGGCTTTTTTGTTTGAGGGCTTTCAATAAAACAAGACGTTTTCTATGATGTGACACAGGCTCAAATGGATATGATAAGAAAGAACTGTATAAAAGATCACCCTACCAAACTTTAGTGTATGTATTTAACACAAAATTTGGAACTAGATATTTAAAAAAGCTGTTACACACAAAAGGTGGGAATAATTACTTAATATAATACCTTTAAATCTAAATGGTCTCAGAGATGTATACAAAAAAAAAAAAAAAAAAAAAAAAAAAAAAAAAGAAAAATAAGTGAACTATATTAAAAAATGTTGAGTGCAAACAGCAGGAAAGAACTGAATATGAGAATTTGATTTAAAAAAAAAAAAGGTTTTCAGAACGGTTATTCAGTAGAATACCAGAAGCCGCTGTGGTGCAGTGGTAGCGTTGTCGCCTCACAGCAAGAGGTTCTCCTGTTCGATTCTCGCCTGGAGAGCGTTGTGTGTGGAGTCTGCAGGTCCTCCCCGCGGCCGAGTGGGGTTCGAAAGACATGCGTAGAATGGGTGTGCCTTCGTTGAAGGTTGGGCGTCGAGCTGGCACCTCGGCACTGTAAAAATCTACTGCCAATTATTAGTGGACAGGAGTTCCACTGTGGCGACCCCTAACCGGGAGAAGCTGAAAGAAGAAGATTCAGTAGAATACCAGGTGCAGAGAAAAAGAGAAGTACTTTTATTAATTGCAAAAGAAGTCCAATAGTGATCATCTTCTTTTTCAGCTTTTTCCCAATTAGGGGTCCCCACAGCGGATCACCTGTCCGCTCATGATTGGCAGTGGAGTTTTTACGGTGTCAAGTTGCCAGCCCGGCGCCCAACCTTCCACAGAAGGCACGCACTCATGCCTAGGGCCAATTTAGAGTGTCCAATCCACTTACAGCATGTCTTTAGGATGTGGGAGGAAACCGGAGCACCCGGAGGAAACCCACAAGACCACAGGGAGGACATGCAGACTCCGCACAGAAGGCACCCCAGCCGAGGATCGAACCAGAGAGCCTCTTGCTGTGAGGTGGCAACATTAACCGCTGCACCCAAGTCCAATAGTGATAGAAGAGGATTAAAAAAAAATAATTATGGTAGATTTATAGTACTAAGGGGCTACTGACAAAGGAGTAGGATTACACTGGGATGTTATTTTTATTCCACCAAAAACTGCTACAATGGAGCTTAAGAAAATTCTGGGAGAAACAGTCAGCTTTCAGTAGGGAATATTACTTATAGGTGGGGACTAGAATTTGATTTGCAACAGTGAATGTGTGTCCGGGGGGCCCAGAAGGGAAAATATAACAAAGGAGGGTAGATTTTTGAAGAAATTTATGAATATATTTGGCATGAAGATTTGACTTCAGTAGTTAAGAGTTCGGACTGAATTACATATTATTCCCCAAGGTACAAAAACAGGGCTAGGTTAGACAGAACTTATATTTCACAGGAACATGTACATTTAATTGAAAGTTTTGATACACATCAAATAACTGTTTCAGATCATGCGCCAATAATAACTAAAATAATATAATGCAGGGTAATGAAACAGAAATGAGACACTGGCGTTTTCCCACCTATCTGTTGAAAAGACAGGAATTTAAGGAATGGGTGGTGGAAATTATTTGGGAGTTAGAAAAGACAGAAATTTCTTCTGAAAATACAGCTAGTGAGTGGGATAGAATGAAAGTGGAAGTTTAAAAATAGGGTGGAAATAAAAGAAAGAGAGCATATCGCCTACTCCGAAATGATCTCTGCCTAACATATAAAGCCATGTCAAACCCAGAGCTGTTGGACATGCTACACCTAAAGAAATCCCAATCCCTCCGAGCTACACGCTCTAGGGACCTAAACCTTGTCACCACAATAAACAGGACATGCTGGAGGGATAGATTCCTGTCCCAGGGACTTCCTATACTCTGGAACAAGCTACCCATCTATGTCAAGCAAAGTTCTTCATTAGCACTCTTCAAGAAAAATCTTGATGAGTGGATGGGAAATAGGAAATACACCCCGGGGATCACTTCTGTCTCTCTGCTGGACAGTGGGACAGGAAAATAACTTTCTTGGGTGGCGTAAGCTATGGAACCTTGCTGGCTAGGCTTACGTAGGCTCTTGGGCCGATAGCCTAGTACCTACCTATGAACCTATATGGTTAAGAAATACGAATTATTTAGAGGGCTTAACAAAGGTGGGGGACTCACAGAACAAGAGGAGCAACTGCCGAGTGCCAAACAGAAAATAAGGGACTACCCTTGATTACATGCATGAGTTTAGAAAGATTGTTGTTAAGCAACTCTTTTTGATAACTCCACAGCACAAACATTTTTAGCACACAGGCTCAGGCAACAGAAAGTAGAAAGGGTTGTCACCAAACTTAGCCAACTCGTAACAAGGAAGATAACAAGAGATCCTGTACAGGTACTAGAATTTTTTTAGAAATTTTATGAAAGTCAGTACGAAGCAGAGATGTATGGAAATTAAGAAAAGGTACAAATGGAGATGTTTACGGAAGAATTAAATATGCTACGGTTAGAGTTAGATGAAGCTCAATTACTAATAGTTAGGATAGTAGGAAATGAGATAAAAATGGTGATGTATAACCAATCTACAGGAAAGTCCCCAAATAGATGTTATTGCTTTGGAAGTTTGGAAGCTATGTGGGGAAAAAAAGTGATAAAGATCTGTAAGGTTTTGTTTTAATAGTATTTTAAGAGGAGGAGAAGTACCACATCCTGGAAGAAAGCAATGGCTGCTGTAATACCGTAAGAGAGTAAGGTACTTTTCCGTTATTGGGGCAACACGTCTAATGAGCACTTGGAATGTTAGCACGTGGTTGCGCACTGATGCCGCTGATGTGGGTACACCCTTCACTGTAATCCTGAATGTTACAGAAAACCTCAAACGTTATGAGGAACGGACCCAAATATTTTTCAAAAACATGAACATGCTATGAAAATATGGACAGTTGACAGGTATGCTGATTGCTTACGGAAATGCATATAAAATGTCTATTTATGGTAATAAGCATCATTTTAAGAACGCACAAAAGTTAACATTTCTCTTTCAAAGTAGAACTTCAAGGAATATGAACTGTTTAAGGCCCCACAGGAGGTCAGTTTCTCCAAAATGAGGTACAGTTCAGAGGTCTGTGAATAAGCAGTACCACATGCCTGCAGTTGGCCCTACGATCTTCTTACGGAAACTCCCTGGGTGTTCCTGGGATCATCCTTCAGAAATCGGATTTTTGTTTTTTTGTCATACCCGTTCTACCCTGCATCCCAAATATGGCAGGGACGCTTATGTGCAACAGGAATTACATGTTAAATTTCAAAGCAAAGGCAACAGATCAAAAACACGATTCAGAGAAATGTTCTACGCAAACATTATTTTGGAAAGTATGCTGCAGTCAACGCTTGCTAACACTACAATGTCGTTCATGTCTAGGAAGTGAGGCAAAGAAACGGAACGTCGGTGTAATGCGTGTTGTCCCGCTAACAGAAAAGTACCAAAAGAAAAGACCCATCAGATCCAGCTTCATACAGGCCCATTTCAATCTTAAACCGTGATTATAAAATGTTTATGTCTATAATGGCTAAAAGAATGATAAAGGTGATGCCAAAATTGATAGATACGGATCACTGTGGTTTTGTGGAGAGGAGGAAAACATATGACAACATTAACAGAATACTGATGATCCAGACGGAAGCAGAATGTAAGAAAATACCAGTGTTGTTGGTGGGTCTTGCTGCAGATAAAGCATTTGACAGAGTAAGTGGGAATTTACAAGCATCAATGGAAGCATTTGCATTCCCTGATAAAATTATAAGGCTGATTAAGAGGATATATGAGGGATCGTGAGCGAAAGTGGCTGAGTTCCTCTGTAATGACTTCTTTTTGAGCAGAGGAACCGGGCAGGAGTGTCCTCTTTCCCCTTTGTAATTTGCATTATATTTAGAACAATTGGCTAAGAAAATAAGGGACTCAGATTCAAGGATATAATTGGTATGGTAGTCAAGAAAAACTGGCTCTATTTACAGATGATATTTTATACCTGATAAAACCAGAAAAAGGATATTTCATCGTTGTGGAATACTTTGAGGCAGTTTCGAATCTTTTCAGGATACAAAATCAAGTTAAAACAAAGACAATAGCTGCAAATTATGTACCCACACAAATTGGTTCAGCAATATCTGTATTTATGGGGCATGATAAAACAAAATACTAAAGAGTATAGACTAAAAAGGATGCCGGTGTGGCAGCTAAGGATATGTGGGATGCGACTAAAGAAAAGATAACACAAAAACTGAGAAATTGGAAGCTCTGTTACATGGATAGCAAGATACAAGCAGTTAAAGAATAGTTGTGTAAAATCTTACCATAACCATAGATGTCCTTCTCTTCCATGTTACAGTATTCTTGTTGTGGTATTTCCTGCCCTCAGGCAACTCGTACGTCAACTCCTATACAAAAGCTTCAGCTTGGCTGTTGTAGCTGCGTGGGACATCACAAGTAAGGCCATAAACCAGGGGCCTTAGATGCGAAGTCTGCACACACAATCCTCAGAACCTGAAGCTCAGCAGGTAGAGTAGAAGGCCCAACAGGAGGAGGTGCCAGTGGTGTCAGGTATGAGACCCTGGGGTCCTTCTGCAATAGTGATAGGTCCAGGGTGAAAGGTGTAAGATATAAGGACCTAGGGACATGCTGGGATGAAAAGGAGAATGATGAGGGGGTTATTGGTGGGTGGGAAGGAATACTGCAACATGGAAGAGAAGGACATCTACGGTTATGGTAAGATTTTGCACAACTATTCTATGTCCTTCAATTCCTATGTTGCAGTATTATTCTTGTGGGATATTACCATAGCTTAGTTGGATGAAAGGGCTGCAGATGCAGAAGAAGATTCTACAAAGCTCTGTAGGATTGCCCTGGCAAATCCTGCACATGCTCTGGAGACCTGGTCTAGCTTGTAGTGTTTGGTAAAAGAGTGGATAGTGGACCATGTGTCTGCTTCCATAATGGAAGATGTGTCCAGACCTTTTAGGAAAGCCTTGGAAGCGGCCATTGCCCTGGTGGAATGGGCTTCTACTCCCACTGGGGGATTTTTCCCATGGTGGGAGTAGCAAAGACAGACGGCTTTCCTTATCCAACATGCAATGGTTTGTTTGGAGACTGCCTTGCCCAATGCTCTGGGATGGAAGGAAACAAAGAGTTGTTTTGATTTCCTAATGGATTTTGTTTTGTCTAGGTAAAATCTTAGTTGTCTGTGTGCATCCAGGGAGTGAAGTATCCTCTTCTCTTCATTGGTGGGAGAGGGAAAGAAGGTGGGAAGGTGGATAGATTGGTTTAATGACAAATCGCTGACCACCTTGGGCATAAAGGAGGGGTTAGCTCTCAGGGTTACCCTGTCTTTGTGGAACGTAGTATAGGGTGGGCAAGCCATTAAGGCTTGTAGCTCTGAAGCCCTTCTGGCTGAGGTGATAGCCACTAGTAGGACTGTTTTCCATGGACACATCTGAAGGGATGCTGTGCTAGCAGGTTCGAATGGGTGTTGGGTAAGCTTTTCCAGGATGAAGTTAAGGTCCCTGGGTGGAGGGACAGGCTTTTTTGGAGGTCTAATGTGTAACACCCCTTTAAGGAAGAGTTTCACATCGAACCTGGCTAGCAATGGAGGGTCAAGAGGCAAGCAGGCTGATACTGCGAAAAGGTGTACTTTCACTGAAGAACAGGGAAGTCCACTTTTAATCAGTTGACACACATAAGAACTGGGGGGGAGGGGGATCATTAATTCAAGGGTCCCTTTCCCTTGTCTAGACACCACTTAATAAATCTTTCTCATTTAGCTAGGTATGACATTTTTTGTTGTAGGTTTCCTGGCCTCCCTCAAGACTGAAAGCACGTCCTCTGAGTAGTGGTGTCTAAATGGGATCCAAAGTTTATCACCCACAGTGTCAGGGACAACATCTGGAAGTGTGGGTGGAAGAGAGTTCCCTTTTCTTGTGTCAGGAGGTCCACCTTGTAGGGTAACTTGTAGTGATTGTCCTTGGCTAGATTGTGAAGTAGGGGGGAACCATTGCTGCCTTGGCCAGTAGGGAGTCACTAACAAGATTTTCATTTTGTATCTCCTGATTTTCAGGAGGTCTTTCTGAATCAGTGGGAAGGGGGGAAGGCATAAAGAAACTTCCCCTCCCAGGACATGTTGAAAGCATCTACTCTCCAGGCTAGAGTGGAGTATGTCTTTGAGCAGAAAGTCTGCAGCTGCCTGTTCTGGGGGGGAGGTGAACAGGTCTATTTGAGGAATGCCCCACCGGTGGGCAATATCTAGGAAGATGGTCCTGTCCAGCATCCATTCGTGCTGTGGAGAGGATGTCCTGCTTAGAAGATCTGCTTGCTTGTTGTCCTGCGAGGGAATGTAGGTTGCCTGCAGGGACAAGTTGTGGCGAGATGCTAGATCCCATATCAGCAGGGTTAATCTGCACAGCTGATATGCCTTTGTCCCTCCCTGTTTGTTTGGGTACCACATTACAGTGGTGTTGTCTGTTACTATTTGAAGAACCCCTGGTAGAAGCAGAGGGTTAAAGGTTTTTAGAGCTAAGAAGACTGCTGTAATTTCCTTCACACTGATATGTTTGGCCCTCAAGGAAGGGTGCCAGGTTGCTTGAACTTTGTAAGATGCCACTGTTGCTCCCCATCTTGAATCTGAGGCATCTGTATGCATTACCTGGGTTGGGGTTGTGGGGTGGAGTGGAAGCCTCGGGTTTAGCTGGACTTGTTGGATCCACCAGCTGATCTCTTTCATTAGACAGGGAAGAAGGGGGATAACTTGCTCCAACTGATTGTGGTGCTAGGACCAAATGTTTTGAGGTACCACTGTAGCTTGAGCATAGGGATAGTTGCTGCCATTAAGTCCAGGAGTCGAAAGAATTGCCTTGCAGTTATTACCCGTGTCTGTAGCAGCTCTTTGAAGTGGGAGGTCAGGGATAGGACCCTGTCTTGTGGAAGAAAGGCTTTCATTCTCTGTCTGTTCGGATTATGCAACCCAGAAAAATCTTGTCCTGGTCTGGGTTCAAGGAGGAGTTTGGAAGGTTGAGGGTAAACCCTAGATTTTGTAGAAGGGACATGGTGAAGTGCAGATGATTTGAGAGGGTATCATTGGTCTCTGCCAGTATTAGGATGTCGTCCCAATAGGGGTAAATCTGTATTCCCTGAGTTCTGCAGAAGGCAATGGCTGGGGCTAGGCATTTTGTGAACACTCGGGTGGCAATGGACAAACTAAAGCAAAGCAGTAAACTGGAATGAGAGGAGGGCCCAAAAAAATGCAGAAATCTTTTGTGTGAAGTTCTGACAGGTATGTGTAGGTAGGCCTCCTTTAGGTCCAAGGTGGCCAGGAAGGCTTTGGCTGGTATGAGAGGAAGCAGAGTTGGAAGTGACAACATTTTGAAGGTGGGCACCTGAAGGTAAAGATTTAGGAAGGGAGGTCTAAGATGGGTCTCCAAGGGACGTCTTTCTTGGGAACCAGGAAGAGATGGGAGAAGAAACCTTTTCCTTCCTGTCTTGAGGGGACAGGCTCTATGGTACCCAGTTTCAGAAGGTCTGTCAGAACCTGTGGAAGGAGATGCTGTTGGTTTTTGGGAGGGAAAGGGGTGCCTCTCATGGGTGTTTTTTCTTTCCAGGAGAGGAAATATCCTTTTTGTACTATGGATAGTACCCATTTGTCTGAGGTTATGGTTTCCCAGAAGGGGAGGCAGTGGAAAAGGCATGCTGATAGTAGTAGGGGGGAAAGGCAGTCATGCAGTGATGGGGCCTCCTCTGTCCTGAAAAGGTCGTCTATGTTGAGAATGCGGGGTAGCAGGTCTGGAAGTGGTGGGTCTTCTGGCACCTCTTCTGGATCTGGAAGAGGAAGTACCTACCTAGGCTGGGTTTCGCCTTACAAAGGTGGCTTTAGCTGGATAGTTTCTGTAGTACTTGGGAATGGGGGACACCAATAAATGTTTTATGTCCTGCAATTCTTTACTATTTTTCTTACAGATTCTTAAAAAGATCTGCAGATTGTTTTCCAAAAAGGAAATTGTGGTCCGGGGGGCATCCAAGATCTTTGACTTAAAAGTCTTCTGGGAAATTTTGAAGTCTCAGCCAGGAATATCTCCTGAGGACTAAAGCAGATGCTGCAGAACGAGTAGGAGCTTCTGCAGCATCATAGCTGCATCTAATTGAGTGTCTGGCCACTTGTGTAGCCAGAGTAAGTTTGTTGGAGATGTCAGCCTTAATGGGGCAGTCAGGGATAGTGGCCAGCATGGAAGAGGCTTGTCAGACCAAGTCTAGAGCATATTTACTCATATGCGTCTGACAGTTAATGGCTCTGAAAGCCAAAGTGGAGGAGGTGTAGACCTTACCAATCCTATCCATAGATTTGCTGTCTTTGTTTTTGATGGGGTAGACATAGGAGCAGGCCTGGAATCGGGTTTTGTAGGAACCATATCCGAAGGCAGGATCCCGGTCGAAGGCTCCACAGATTCCGGTTCCCCCTTGACCTCAATGGTAGTTAGGGTCTGGGTTGGCTCCGAGGACGTTCCGGTCGTTGGCTGAGAAACAGCTTCCACAAAGATAGTCGTTGAAGTCGATGGATCCTCTGGGTGTCCCTCAGGTCCTAAATCAGCAGCTGGCGAGGCGTCTGGTAATGAAGTGGCAGACGCAGGAGGCCTAGGAAACTTGGCCTTCTTACACGGAGGTTCTGATGTGGCCTCTAAGGCAGCTTCCATTCTTAGGGCTAACTGCTTAAGGCACTGGTCTTCTAAGTAAAGGTTAAGTGCGGCTAGATTGCTGCATAGGGACTTCAGCACAAACGACTGACAAATGGAGCAAGAGGTATGGTCATGCTCCCGGCCTAAGCAAAAAACACACCGATCCTGGGAGTCTTTATGGGGTATCTGGGACCTGCATTGGCATTTACCCTTTTTACCTGACATTGGCTATAAATTGCTACAACAAACCAAGCCTAAGCAATAACAATCAGATATGAAGAAAAAAAAAAAACAAGGGATTACTTAGCTTTATTGAGACGTCTGATGTGAAGGAGCGAACACACGATGCTTCTGTCATCTGGGGCAAAAACATTATGAGAATTGTGCATGCAGACGTCACATCTAAGGCCCCTGGTTTATGGCTTTACATGCGAGGTCCCACGCAGCTGCAACAGCCAAGCTGAAGCTTTTGTATAGGAGCCGACGTACGAGTCGCCTGAGGACAGGAAATCCCACAACAAGAATACTGCAACATAGGAATAGAAGGACATACTGTTTTACACCCTTTAGTTTTATACATAGGTCAGGCATATTTTTATCAACCAGAGGAGACACTGTGGATAGCAATTAATACACAGATGAAGGATTTTATCTGGGAAGGGATGACGGCAAGAGTCAAGAGGGATAAGCTGATTCTTTCATTAGAACAAGACCGTTTGGGATTACCCGATTTGAAGGGGTATTTCAGAGCTAGACAGTTAAGGCTCCTATACAAGCAGAAACCTATAATTCAAAGTGGAAAGTGATGAAAGAGGGGGAAGTTCAAGAAACAAGGAGAGACTGGGATTTTTTATGAAGATCCTTAAGGAAAATAAAAATAACCATACAGAATATTACATTCATAGAGAAGCAGAAAGTATTCGAAGAACTAAGCCTCTGCCAATATGAATGACTGCAATTAAATATATTGACAATAGGCAAGGGGGGAATGGAATTTATTGGAAAAAAACTGGCAAAGGAACCAAGGTACTGGGAGCAAATAAAGTACAGTTTTGTACCTACCATAAATGTAGATGTTCGAGGATCCACATTGCTGCAGTCCTAACTATTGGGGTAGTCCGCTGTCCAGTCGGCCCGAATACCAAAGTATATGGCTGACGTCGGTCAGGGCGCATTAGACTGACGTCAGTACGTCAGGGTACTAATGCGCATGACCGGCGCCATATCCTCAGTCTTTTCTTGCCCCAGATGTCAGAAGACCCTGAAAAGATAAGGCCAAAACCAAAAACTCCCAACATATCTGCACCAAAATATATATATATATATACAAAATATACAAAAGTAGCAGAATATAACCTCACCTACACAACCACCCCTAAACACAGAGGGGAAGGAGGGAGGGTAAATTGGACTGCAGCAATGTGGATCCTCGAACATCTACATTTATGGTAGGTACAAAACTGTACTATGTTCTTCATTCCACATTGCTGCAGTCCTAACTATTGGGTAGAATCCCAAAGCAGAGGTAAGGGAGGCTGGCAAATCATAAGGAAGCAGGAGCTGATAACATGCCTTGCAAAATAGCTGTGGCAAAACCAGCCCTAGACTTAGAGTAGAGAGGAAGGTGGTAATGCTTAGAGAAAGTATGCACTGAACTCCAAGTAGCTGCCTCCAAAATATCCTTAGTTGCCACCCCTAAAAGCTGTTGAAGTGGCAGTAGCCCTAGTGGAATGAGGCCTAATCCCAGCTGGAATCTCCTTGCCATGATGGGAATAACAAAATGCAATGCAAAACCCAATCCACCTAGAAATAGTTTGTTTTGACACAGGCTTGCCCTGAGAACTCAAAGCAAAAGAAACAAACAACTGCTGAGACTGCCTAAAATCCTTAGTCCTGCTCAAATAATAACGCAATTGCCTGTGTACATCTAAAGTGTGCAAAATCTTTCCCCCTTATTTTGGGGATCTGCATAAAACGTAGGCAAATGAATAGTTTGGTTTAAAGCCACACTAGAAACCACTTTAGGCATAAAGGAAGGATTAGTACGTAATGATACCCTATCCTTATGAAAAATCAAAAGGCTCAACCGCCATAAGGGCCTGTAACTCAGAAACCCTTCTTGCAGAAGTAATGGCCAACAAAAAGCAGTCTTCCATGACAAGTATTTCAGTTCAGCAGTAGCCGGAGGCTCAAAAGGTTGTAGAGTAAGCTTCTCCAACACAAAATTGAGATCCCAAGCAGGAGTAGGAGCTCTACGTGGGGGTCTTATATTCTTTGCCCCTCTAAGAAATTGCTTGAACAAAGGATGTGAAAACAATGGTGGGTCACAATCATAGTGAGCTGAAATTGCTGCAGCATGAATCTTAATGGAAGAGAAAGACAAACCTTTGTCCAATAACTCAGTAAGATATTGAAGAGCCACACTCAAATTAGGCTCTGAAATCTCCAAATTCTTTGCTGCAGTCCAAAATAAAAATCTCTTCCATTTTTCTGCGTACACTTTCCTTGTACTAGGTCTTCTGGCTTCCATAATCACATTTAAAACTTGTTGAGGAAGTTGAGACCTGCTGTCTTTCAAAACAGAATATGCCAGGCTGTTAGATGAAGAGAGTGAAGCTTGACATTGAGCAGGCGACCGTCCTTCTGAGACAACAGATGTGGAATCAAGGGTAAAGGCCATGGAGGCTTCTTTACCAGACTCCTCAGTAATGGGTACCAGTGCTGCCGAGGCCAATCTGGAGCTATTAAAATCATCCTTGGCTTGTCTTGTCTGACCTTTAGAAGCACCTTTGGAAGAAGAGGCAGAGGTGGAAAGCATACACATGAAGATTTTTCCAACTGAAAGAAAGAGCATCCACTTTCCAAGCTGTGTGATGAAACCTCTTTGTGCAAAACTTTGGCAGCTGGTGGTTTAGTGGAGAAGCGAACAGATCTATGTCTGGAGTTCCCCAGGACACTGTCAACTTTTGAAATACATGAAGATCCAGTTTCCACTCGTGGGGATCCATGATTTGTCTGCTTAACACATCTGCTAAGGAGTTCTGTGCTCCGGCAGAAACCTTGCCTGAAGAGTTAGTTGCAAGCTTAGCGCAGTCTCCCATAAAATCATTGCTTGCCTGCACAATGGGTAAGAATGTGTTCCCCCTTGTTTGTTGATGTACCACATGACAGTTGTGTTGTCTGTTAGAATCAACACCTGCCCTGGAAGAAGTAACTCCTTGAAAGCCATTAATGCAAACTGGACTGCTAACATCTCTTTCATGTTGATATGTAGATGCTGTAGTCTGACAGGCCACTTGTCTTGTATCCACTTTCCATTTAGATGAGCTCCCCAAGCAATGTCTGAGGCATCTGTCGTTAGAATTTGACTCACCTCTGGCCGGGTCACAGAGAGTCCCTTGTTTAGGTGACATTCCTGAGCCCACCACAAAAATTCCTTTTGAATGCAAGGTATTATTTGAATGACAGTGTCCAAATCCTGGCAGTGCTGTGTCCATACATTTTGAGATACCATTGTAGCTTCCTCATATGCAGTTTGGCATTGGGAAGCACCAGAATACAAGATGCCATGAACCCTAAGGCTTGAAGGACTGTCCTTGCAGTCAGCCCGGACTGAAGAGATAGGTGATGGAAGTAACTGGAAAGATTCTTTTGTTTGTCCGGGGTTAAAAAGGCCATCTGGGCTGCTGTATTCAGTCTCACACCCAGAAAGCACATGTCTTGAGAGGGTACTAGACTGGACTTTATTTCGTTCACAGAATACCCTAGGCATCTTAGCACTGCTATGACATATTCCAAATGCTGTAGAAGGTCTTCCTTTTCTTGAGCCAGAATCAGGCAATCGTCCAAGTAAGGATAGATTTGAATTCCTTTTAGCCTGAAGTAAGCTATCACTGGAGCCAGAACCTTTGTGAATACTCTGGGCAGTAGATAAGCCAAAGGGCAATGCAGAGAACTGATAATGAGAATTTCCAGCTCGAAAACGCAGATACTTTCTGCAACTTAGTCTTATAGGCACATGAAGGTAAGCTTCCTTGAGATCCAAAGTTACCATCCAGTGATCCTTGCCCAGCAGAGGTAAAAGCTGTTGTAACGTCAACATTTTGAACTTGGGAATGTCCAGATAAGTGTTGAGGATAGATAAATCCAAAATTGGTCTCCACGTGTTCCCCTTCTTTGGTACTAGGAACAGGCGAGAATAAAATCCTAGGCCCCTTTCTGGCACAGGAACCGGCTGAATGGCCCCTATTTGGAGTAACTGAGAAATTTGCTTGTGAGCCTCTTGTCTTTGTAGAGGAGGAATGTCTGGCATGCCTTTGAAAGGAGGCAAGGTATGGAAATAAAACCTGTAACCGTGGTGAATGATATCCAGAACCCATTTGTCTTGGGTAATTAAATCCCAATTTTCTTTGAAAAGAGACAGTCTTCCTCCTAGAGGTGCCGCCAGGCGAGAAGGTACTGGCAGCTGAAAAGGCAGGTCATTGGGTCTGCTTACGAAAGGACTGACCCCTGCCCTCACCAGAAGTCTGAGCAGGTGAACTCCCTGTCCTAGGCCTAAAAGCACCTTGAGCTCTACCCCTACCACGTCTAGACCTACCCCTAGACTGGGAATCATAAGCAGGATAAGTCCATCCCTTAGCAGGCCAATTTCTACTAAACTTCGGAGGCTGCACCTGCAAAAAATCCTTAACAGTTTGCATAGACTTAGCCTTGTCCTCCATCTTCTTTAAAACTGATTCCACAGGCGAACCAAACAACACATCAGACTGTAAAGGAGCATCCAAAATCCTTGTTTTAACATGCTCAGCTAAGTTCTGATCTCTCAACCAGGCGTGCCTACGAAGAACAGAACCAGTGGCAGCCACCCTGGAGGAGGCCTGCACAGCATCAAAACCACATTGCAAGGAATGTTTACCCACTTGTTCAGACACATGAACTAAATCCTGCAACTCTTTACACTCAATACCTTCCGCCAGAGCATCCACCTTAGATTTCAACTGTGAAAGAAGATAATTCTGATATTTTAACATGTGAAACTGACAATTCAACGCCCTCATGGCTAAAGTGGAAGAAGTATACACTTTCTTTCCCCATCTATCCAAAGCCCTTGCCTCTTTATCAGGAGGGACAGGATTTTTAACAACTGAGGCCTTCACACCTTTAGGCTCCTGAGAGACAGTTTCTGGGTCTGCCCTAGGACTCTTAAAAAGATACTTATGAGCTTCAGGCACCCTATAATACCTATCCGGTTTAACTGGGGCAGGAGGCAAAGAATCCGGATTCAGGGAAGCCTCTGCAAAAACATCTTCCACCACATTCAAAACAGGAGGTATAGCTAAAGGCCTGTGCTGGGGTAAAAACAAGAATTCCCTAAGCCTTTTTCTGGAATCAGAGAAATCTTGACCTTCCCATTTAAAATGCTCCCTCATGGAATGCAGAGTCTCTGAAAATGAAAAATCCTCAGGAGGGGAAGCTGAAGGAGTAGAATCATCCACATCAGAATCAGAATAAGGAGGGTACTCCTGCAAGTCTTCAGCCGAAGACTCAGAAGCCTCCGAGCCTTGCTCAAAACTCTCAAACTCAGATTCCACCCTAGGCCTCTTATCAGGAGGGGGCATAGAACCCCTTATCATAGTAATCAAATCCTCTGCCATTTTAAGCATATGTTTCTTAGGCAAAGACCCTGAAGTACTAGGAGAAACCCCCACTGAAGCAAAAGTCGGCCTGCCCCTCAAAGAAGCCTTGGAAACAGAAGGGGAGGCTCTGACCACCTTAGGAAGAGAGGGAAGAACAGCCACCTGAGAAGCCCCCTCAGCCTGGCCTACTTCCTGAGAGGATACATCCTGTAACAGTAAAGTCTCTCCCTGAGACTCCAAAGAAACACCTGGCAAAACCTCCGGCTCCACTGAGCCCTCTAAAGAACCGATGTCTGGGACTGTCGGTTCCTCCACTCTAGGCTTTGCTGTTTTGTCCTTGCGTTTTTTAGCCGAAGCCGGCGTCGGAGCATCCGACGGCATTTTATAATTACAACGCTTCCCAAACACTAACCTGGCACAGTCTAACCTTCTCTTAATAGTGCGTTTATTAAATCTAGCACAAGAGCAGCATCCAACAACGTCGTGCTCAGGCCCTAAACAAGGTATACACAAAGTATGGTAATCCCTATGAGGTATCTGTTTCCCACAAGAAATACAGTTATTCACTTTTTCTGACATCCGGTTAAATACTGAGGCAAGAAAAACAAAATATTCTAACGGGTACTTAGCCAACTTTGATTCGGTCTGAAACCCTGGCTTCAGAAACTTTCAGAACGCCAACCTGCACTCGCAAAATTGCTTCTGCATCGGACCATGCGGCAAAAAAGACTGAGGATATGACGTCGGTCATGCGCATTAGTACCCTGACGTACTGACGTCAGTCTAATGCGCCCTGACCGACGTCAGCCATATACTTTGGTATTCGGGCCGACTGGACAGCGGACTACCCCAATAGTTAGGACTGCAGCAATGTGGAATGAAGAACATCTAGAGAACGAAAGAAAGATCGATAGTAGAGTTTGTAGTAGAGTCTATATCAGAAGCTGCTGTTAAAAAGGGAATAATTAGTAGAGCAAATACATTTTTGCACAGTAACCATGAGCCAGTCAAAGGAGGTTAAAAAGGATTGGGAAAAGAGACAGGGTAAAGAATTCACAAAGAAACAATGGGGGGATATATGCATGTGTCCCAAACATGACACAAGGTCTAGAAGACTTTGTTTTAAATCTTCACCTGTAAGTGTTTACATAGGTATTTTTATTCCCCAAGTAAACTCCAAAGAATTCTTCCACAGGTAGACAGCAAATGCTGGAGGTGTGATGGAGAAGAAAAAGGTAATTGGGGACATATTTTCTGGGAGTGTAGTGAGTTGGCAGATTTTAAAGATTCCCTGCAGACTACTCTCTCAGAGGCACTGGGTGAGCAAACTGATGTAAATAAGGAAATTATGCTTTTGAGCTTTGATACAGAATTGGAATCGTCTAGACATAGTAAGGTCTTGCTGAGTCTTAACTATGGTGGCTGCCAAAAAAAGGAATTGCTAGAAAATGGAAATCAAAGTCTAAATCAACTACACCACTAGTAGTGAATACAGTAACAGAGATTAAAAAACTGGAACTGGGATCTTTAGAAAAGGGTAGGTGCAAATTATACAGAAAAAATGGGAACTGTGGGAACAACACATGCAGAGAAGGAATGAGGTTTAAAATAAGGTAGGAGATGAATCAGCTATGTAATGTTTGGCTGACTGATTGGATAGATTACAAGTGATGTACAATGTTTGCAACAAAAATTATATCAATATGGTTTGTGATGTTGAATGTTTGAAACTAAAATTATGTCAATATATTTTGCTTTCATTTTTATAAATGTATGTTTATCTATGTCATGTGACAATTTAACAAAGATGTTTTTTGTTTAAAAAAAGATTTCACAGCTCTTTTTAGTTTGTTGTCTCATAATGAAGACATTTTATATCAATGATGGCAAAACAGTGGCATAAAAAAACTCTAATTTAAGAACTATTTTGAAGCTAAATATGAAACTGCTTACTGCATTGTGATTTCAATGTTTATTCTAAGTCGGATAAGTTTAATTTTCTCAAAACCACACTGAACTGCAAAGTGGCAGTGCAATGCAATGGGGGGTCTTTTCACTTTACCTCACTGCGACCATGGAGTTGATACATGTAACCAAAGAGTTGTTTGGGGGAAGGGGGGGGGGGCTTGCCCTCTAACACACAAAAAGTTTTATTTTAGATTTTTAAAGTTATGCTTTCTAACGTGAAAAAAAAAATTTGAGGAAGTGTTTGTTCTACAGTAATGGAACTAAACAGAGGTAAACTATTTAAAATATAAAATCCTGCGGAACACTGTTCGCACTTAAAGATAAATAAAGGAAGATGAGCGCTTCCTTGCAAAGTTGTAATACTGTCCACACTTACAGATAAAGGAAGAGGGCACGCTTCCTTGCAAAGTTGTAATGTAGGTGTTTGCCTACTGTTGCATCAGCTTAGTTGTTATTTTACTACAGTGTTGACTATTGTTAGTAGCCTGCACACAAGCCGAGACCCCCATACCCGTTTTTTTTATCTTCTGATGCTTTTAAATTGTCGATTTCTGACCTTTTTACCTTTCTGTCTTTTCATTTATTTCTTGTTTTTAATCCCTTTCTGCCGCAGTATTGCCTAGAACTTTGTTAGCCCATCTACTCTTACATCTGCAGGAGCAGCTGTCTGTTAGCACATACACCATCTCAATCCTGCATCTTGTGTTCATGGTGCCCAGTTTTTGTGCAGTAAACACAATATAACAGGTAACACAGGAGCAGTCGTTCCCCCTTTTGTGTTTCTACTGCCTAGCTATTTGTGCTGTTAACACATAGTAACATCTTACACAATTTGTTCCTGCTTTTTCCCTCTAAACTAAAACTGTGCTCACCTTCCCAAGGCTATTCTTTTTACTATTTGGAACACCAGACCCATACCTTGTCTTTCCCCTGCACTGCCTTAGGACCACTTTGAGCCCCTCTCTACCAGCATACTCGTTCCCTGTCTTACCTGATTGTTTTTTCTTTTACTGAATCTTCTCATGCTCCCAACCAGGTAAACCTCCTCCATTCGCTCTCGCTATGTTCGGGCTCACTCTGCTCCTCTACCCTGCCCCCATTCCCACCCACCCCCAGACTCCTTAGGTTTATACTCTCTAAACTCCTCCTACACCACTCATTGACCAATCCACAAACCCACACACTTTTTCCTCTCCCCTCCAACTAGCCACTCCCTACACATTTTACACTACACCATCTCCTACACCCTGCCTCAACCAATCCACCTTTTCCCTGCATATTCAACCTACTACTTCACATCTCCCTACCTAAACAAATATAATATCTCTACTGTTATTCACTAACTGTTACCCTACAATTCCTCAAGCTGTCCCCTCACTATCTCACCAGCCTCCTTCTCCTCCTACCAGCCTGGTCTACCTCACAGCATGCATCACTTCATTACCTAACACTACAACCTACTCTCTCCTACAATCATTGCTCAAACAATAACCTTCACACACCACTAATCCCCCTACTTATTTCCACTCCTACACTCCAACCTCTGTACAGTCAAATTCTATCCTAATATATCTCTCTCCACTTATCTCAAATCTAGAACCCCCTGTACTGTAAACCTTCACTCCATCTTGCTTACATTCTTTGACACACTACTGTTGGATGGTGACATCCATCCCAATCCAGGACCAACCACCTTTACCTCTTTCATAGTTTCATAGTATAGTACTAGGCTATCTGCCCTGGGGCATTTGTAAGCCTAGCCATAGTGATGTGGCTTTTGCCACCCCATGAAATGGTACAAAAATGTACAGAATAAATCTAGAATACTGTGCCTCTGTCTAGTAGTGACACAATGAAGGTCCCCTATATAATAGAATTTGTTTACTGTGCCCCTGTCTAGCAGTGACACAGATGTGACCCCTGGGGTAAACTTACGATCTCCCATCCGCTCATCAAGATTTCTCTTGAAGAGAGTCAGTGAGGGGCTCTGCCTAATACAAACTGGGATCCTGTTCCAAAGCATGGGAAGCCTCTGGGCTATGAATCTATCCCTCCAGCATGTCCTATTCATACTTGTGCCAAGGTTTAAGTCTTTAGCTCTCGTGGTCCTGATGGATTTGGATTTCACAGCTCATTCCACATCACCCCCTCAGTCTTTTCCCCAGTGCCCTCTCCCCCACCTAAATCCCTAACCATCTTCTCCCTAAATATCCAAAGCACTGTTAACAAAACAACTGAATTGCACTCTTGGATCCAACTTAACTCCCCTCATAGCTTAACCCTATCTGAAACCTGGTTAAAGCTTCACATCTCTAACTCACAAATCCTACCTCCTGGCTACATCTACCGTGTAGACAGAGCTAATAAAAGAGGTGGAGGTGTTGCCATACTATACTCCAACCAACATACTATCTATCCACTCTCAACCCCCTTACCCAGCTTTGTTCTTTCAGAAACCCTCATTGTACACTACCATCTTAACCCCCATAAAAAATGTGCTATTGTCTCCATCTATACCCCCCCCCTCGGTGACAACATTCCTATTCTTGAAAACTTTCTCTCCTGGCTCTCCCACAATGTTACCTATTAAACCATTATACTTGGTGACGCAAACATTGAATGGGCTTCACTTTCCTCCTCTTCCCCTACTCATAGCCTCAATCTATATGGCTTCCATCAACTCATATCCTCCCCTACCAGAACCAACAAAACCTCTACCTCTGGATCTATTATAGACTGGATCCTAACATCCAACCTATGTATCTATCATAACCGCGGCACACTTCCCAACTCTCTCAGTGACCACTCGCCAACCTATGTCCATAGGTACTCTAAACAATCACCCAAAGAACACCTCTACAGAGTATGCCGGATTCTGACCCACTTCAACCAAGACAAGTTTAACTCCACACTATCCAACATCAACTGGACCTTCCTTTATAATCTCCCCCTAAATGATGCCGTAACTGCCTTCAACAAAATATTTCTAGACATACTAAACACCATGGGCCCATCTAGAAAAATCAGAGTAAAGTCAAACTGTGCCCCATGGCTTACCAAGCAAACTCGTTCAATTATGCACCAGAGGGACATTGCACAGAAAACCTGGTTCAGAAATAAAACCCCTCCCCTACTCCAACACTACAAAGAACTCAGAAGCAAGTGTAAAAAATGAATCATTAATGATAAAAAATCATTTTTCATTTCCAACCACTTCAGTCCACATACCAACCCCAAGAAATTTTGGTCCATGATTAACTCAATCCCCCACCCACCCCAAACCTCTTCCCCCTCAATACTGCAACTGAAACTGCTACCCTATTAAACAATTACTTCATAGAAACAATGCAAAACCTAACTCAGCATACTCCCAAAGCCTCTTCTCTGCTTTCACCCTTCACCCCTTCTTTCTCTGATACCTTTTCCTTACAACCTACTTCCACTGCATTTATCAAATCTCAATTAAATAAACTCAAACCTTGCTCTCCCTCAACAGACAATTTACCCCCCAGTTCCTTAAAATTGCTTCTAATTCTATTGCCAACCCAGTCTCTATCCTCATTAACCGTTTCATTGCAGAGTCTGTTGTCCCCGACTTATGGAAATCCTTTTACACAATTCCTCTCCATAAAAGGTGGTAACTCCACTGATCCCCCAAACTATCGTCCCATTGCTATACTATCCCCACTCTCTAAAATACTCAAAAAAAGGTGTTCATTCTCAGCTACTCAAACACTTGCTTGGCAATAATCTATTAATTTCCACCCAACATGGCTTCAGACCTCATCACAGCACATTTACTGCTCTATAAGTAACTGCACCAAACAAAACGAAATTACTTGTAAAACAAAAACCGAACAGTTCCGTGAAAGGTCCACCGTTTATTGAACAAGAATAAAAACAAATGACTTTGTACTAAGCACTTTCACCCATTCCCAATACTGGGCATCATCAGAGTACACATCAAATTAAATATGTTCTTCTTAAATAACTAAAAGACATAACGCCCTCACATTAAAAGCCAATGAAAATCACTAATCAATAAATTATGCAAAATACCTATTAAAATGTGTATATGCATTTAAAAACATAGAACTATATATGTAATTATATAAATTATAACAACTTATATACAAATTAATGAAGTTAAATATTAAACTTTTAAAATTGTATATATAAACATCAGTTTTGATTAAATACACTGTGATTTATGTTTTAATATACCAGAGATAGAAATATGCTCATTGATGCCTGGTGAATTTGATGCATCCAATCTTAATTGCCAAAGACATTCTTTGGTTTCCAATAAGTTCTTATCGTTTCCCCCTTTTATATTGTTAGGAACCCTATCACAAAAAATAGGAATTTTTTGAAATTGATACATTTCTTGCTGTGAGTTTATAGTGAGCTCACTGATTTCTTGTTTTTAATATCCCTAACACGTTCTAACATCTACTACTCTCATTCACCCAAACTGTAGCAGAAGCCCGTGACAACAACCTTCTTCTTTCTTATCTATTCCTTGACCTCTCTACTGTCTCCCACTCTAAACTCTTAACTAAACTTTCTGACCTTCACCTCTCTACCTCTTCTATAGCCTGGTTCACTAGTTATTTATCTAACAGACTACAATCTATATGCTGGCAAATTGTCACCTCCCCATTTCTGCCAGTCTACCCTGGTGTTCCCCAAGGCTCCATTTTGGGTCCCCCCTCCTGTTCAATATCTTCGGTAATAACAAACTCTGCTGCTAATCTCTCAACACTCTTACAATATGCTGATGATTCCACCCTTATTACCACTGCCCACAGTATCCCTGAGCTCTTTTCTCTTACCCAAAACACTTTCTCTTCCATTGAAACCTGGCTCACTGATAATCAACTAACCTCAAATCCCCAAAAAAATAAACTTGCACTTTTTCTTCCTACAACACTAACTCAACATAAATCCTCTTTCTCCATCACCTCCCTTAACAATACCATCATCAGACCAGAACCACATACTAAATTGCTAGGTGTCACCATAGATGATGAATTAAAATTCCATGTACATATCAATCAATGCATAAAGAAAACCCACCAAAAACTTGGCCTTCTGTACCGTAATCATAACTTTCTTCCTCCCTGCTCCAAACCTGCCCTAGCCAAATCTCGCCTTTTACCCTCTCTTCTGTATGCTGCTCCTGTCCTTACTAACCTCCAGTCTTCTCTTCTCAGCAAACTAGAGAAAACCTACAACAAAATAGTTAAATTTGCCTCCAATCTCCCATATAAATCCCACCACTGCCTTGCCCTTAAGTCTTTGCAATGGCCTGAATTCCACATACAACTGCTCCTTCCTCAACTGCATATAACACACACTGTTCTTTATAAACCTACTGCCTGTCCCTCTATCTCTAATACTGTAGCACTATACAACCCACAACGTCAGCTTCATACATCTGACAAACATCTTCTGGACATCTACAAACCCAAGAGAAATATAGGGAAGTCACTATACAAATACTCAATAGCCCACTTTTGGAACTCCCTCCCACATAATATAAGAATCATCTCTCATCACTCCCAGTTCAAACAGGAACTTAAACACTTATCACCTAAACACCTGGTCCTGCTCCTGTCAAGCTCCAACTTGATTCTAGCTACCCCCTTCCTAAATCTACTCTTTTCTCACATCTTTCTCTAACCTCAATTTCATACAAAATCTACTCTAGTCTCTCATATCCTTCTCTTTCCTCATTTCCAGCTCCCCTCCACATTGCTCATACTATAAAACACCAACACCCCACTTCCTCTAAATGGAATCTTACATCTACACTAACTCACTGCTTCTGTATATTGCAGACTGAAACCTGTACATAACTGTTAATTTGATTATTTCATTTTGCTGTATAAATTCTCTTGCTATATGCCATCTCTGATGAAAATGTTTGTCTTGCATGACTGTAATTGTAACTGGAGCTTTTCTCCTCAGGACTCCACTGAAAACGGGCCTTTGGCTCAGCTGGACCAACCCGGTTAACAAATGACAATAAATAAATAAATAAAAATAAAAGACCACAGAGTGTGTGTCACAGAAAGAAATTTTGACCCAATGTCCAAAGACTGTCTAACCATGTAGGAATTCCAAGTGCTGCCATTCTAAGCAAATATAAAGAAAAGCTGATACGAGACAGTAAGGCACAATAATCCTTGGATCCGACTGGGCCATTTTACTAGCTTGTGGCCACCAACGAACTCTCAAGCTCCTTCCCTACCCATAATGCACCACCCGTAACATCCCTCAGATCTTGTTTGGAGCGTGACAGGAAGCTTATAAAAGAAAGACCATAACTGGAGTTCAATACAAATGATACAGGTGCCCTGAAATGCCTCATTCCTCCAGAAATCAGTTATGAAATACAGAGGGGGATGGTGGGTGGGCTATAGAGGAAAAATGAAAATGGGCAACACAGATGGAACATTATTTGTTACCTCACAGCAAGAGGTTCTCCCGTTCGATTCTCGGCTGGGCTTGAGAGTGCCTTCTGTGTGGAGTCTGCATGTCCTCCCCGTGGTTGAGTAGCGTTCGAAAGACATGCGTGCGTAAATGGGCATGCCTTCGTTGAAGGTTGGGCGTCGAGTTGGCACCTCAGCGTTTCGTAAAAATCTACTGCCAATTAGCGGACCAGAGTTCCGCTGTGGCGACTCCATACCGGGAAAAAGCCGAAAGATAAACAAACATCTTTATCTGATACTGTCCATTTTCATGCGTTCCTCAACTAATAGGACAGAGTCCCCAACTACCTACATTCCTGGGTGGACTCTAAGGAAGGATATTCCCGAGTACGGCTGAGCCAAAGGCTGCTCTTCCCCTCGACACCAGATCTAGTTTGTAATAAGTGATAAAGGTATGAGGATTTGGCCAAGAC
The DNA here is from genome assembly GCF_019279795.1 of Protopterus annectens. Classification (NCBI taxonomy): domain Eukaryota; kingdom Metazoa; phylum Chordata; order Ceratodontiformes; family Protopteridae; genus Protopterus; species Protopterus annectens. The sequence continues at coordinate 498,633,214 of NC_056745.1, forward strand.
GCAACTGTACACACATTATCAAAATGGTGGTGCCCACAGAGGCAGTAGCTTTGTTAGCTCTTCAGGAAAAATGCTTATTCCTGCTTCTTTTGCACAAAAAAAAAACTGAAAAAAATCACTTTCCAGACATTCTGATGTGGTCACAATTACTTATACCAGAAGGAAATTACTGGAAATTAAACGGATTACTAAAACAAGCTGCTGGCTTGAATCTCTATTATCTGCAGAGTACTCTGTGCCTACATCACTTGCAAAAATCCTGGATCTCTGCATTTTAAAGAGGAATGCCATCAGAGCTCTGAAACTTCACAAGGATGTTTTTGGAATTCTCCAGAGCAGCTACAAAAGAAAAAGATGTGAAAGAACTAGAAAGAGAGGCTGTAGAGACAGAGCTGCTGCTAAACTGAAGAGAAACCTCCAAAGGCCTGCATTACCTTCAGTAATACTTTGCAAATGTCTGCTCACTGGATAATAAAATGGACTATCTGAGAGTGGAGCTCACAAAAAATAAGGTGAGGGACACTTGTTTGTTCATTTTCTCTGAAACTTGGTTGCATAGTAACATTAGTGACAATACTGTGAACCTAGATGGGCTAACTCTCTTTAGAGCAGATAGATGTAAAGCACAGAGTGGTAAAGCTAAAGGTGGTGGTGTTTGCATCTATGTTAACAACAGATGGTGCAAAGACTGTAAGCTGATTCAATCTTACTGCTCCGAAGATGTGGAAATACTGGCACTAAAATGCTGACCTTTCTATGTATCAAGGAAAATCAGTGGGATATATGTCACAGCAGTGTACATCCCACCAAATGCTAACACCACTGAAGCTCAAAATCAACTCTGTAATACTATCTGTGAACTACAAAACAGAAACAAAGTATTTGTACATGTGATAGTGGGTGATTTCAACAGAGCTGAGCTTAAGGAGGTGCTACCCCATTTTTATCAATATGTGGATTTCGCCACCAGAGGGGAAAATACTTTAGACAAAGCTTACTGCAATATTAGAGGAGCCTAAAGCTTTGAAGCACCCCAACATAGGGAGCTCTGATCACACTGCCAACCTGCTTCTGCCTACCTATAAGACAGCTTTGATCAATGAAAAACTGACAACTAAACAGATCAGAGTCTGGCAAGAGGGTTCCAGGGATTGCCTTCAGAACTGTTTCAATACCACCTGCTGGGAGGTCTTCAAAGAAGTGGCTGTACACAACCTCCAGTTACACATAGACATATATACTGAATCAGTTCTTGTCTACATAAATTAATGCGTGGAGGATGCAACTAACATGAAAGCCATCACTGTAAGAGCTAATCAGAAGCCCTGGGTCACCAGGACTGTCTACACGCTACTGAAGGAAAGAAACACAGCCTTCAAGGCAAATGACAAAGAAAGGTTAAAGGTGGCCAGGTCAAATCTGAAAAAAGGGCACCAAAGAGGGAGTATGGAAGGAAAATTCAGAACTGCTTCCAAGACATGAGGGACATGAGAACCCTATGGCAGGGGATACAGCAGCTCACAGACTACAGGTCCAAATCACCCCAATGTGATGACAGCTTGGAATTCCTAAATGAACTGAACTCCTTTTTTTGCAGATTTGAGGAGAAGACTACCACCGTACCTTCTAAAACAAACACTGACAAAGAGGAGAAAGTGCTCACCTTAACTCCGAGGAAGTAAGACATCAACTTAAGAAGGTGAATCCTAGGAAGGCTGCTGGACCAGACAACATACCTGGCAAGGTGCTGAAGCAGTGTGCTGATCAGTTATTGGTACTGGTACTGACAGACACCAACACATCCCTTGCTATGTAGGAAGTTCCCTCGTGTTTCAAGGAAACAAGTATTGTCCCACTACCAAAGAAACCCAACCCTACTTGACTCAATGACTTTAGACTGGTTGCCTTAACCTCAAACGTCATGAAGTGCTTTGAGAGGATTGTGAAGAAACATCTGTCTGCGAGTCTGCCTAGGTCCTTCGATCCACTCCAGTTTGCATACCAGGCAAATAGATAGACTGCAGATGCTATATCAATCACAATACACCTTGCATTAAAACACCTAGAAGGAAGGAACTACGCAAGGATACTGTATATCGACTTCAGTTCTGCGCTTAACACGGTGATACCAATGCAACTGGTGGATAAGCTTGTGAAACTCGGGATAAACAAGCACCTATGTAACTGGACTCGACTTTCTGATTGGTAGACCCCAGTGGACATGCGCTGGAAACAACACCACTCAACGCATAGTCCTGAATACTGGTGTTGGCCAAGATTGTGTGCTCAGCCCCTTGCTCTTCACCATCCTCACCCATGACTGCACTGCAAAACATAATCCAACTATATTATAAAATTCACTGATGATACCACAGTCGTGGGACTCATTAGTGGTGGGAATGAACATAACTACAGGGATGAGGTGAACACTTTGACTGGCTGGTGTGACAAGAACAACCTAGACCTGAATGTAAATAAGACCAAAGAAATGAGTACTGACTTCAGGAGAAAGGCAACAGTTCACTAACCACTCACTATCAAAGGGGAGGTAGTAGAGAAAGTCAAAACAACTAAGTTCCTGGGCCTTCACATCTCTGATGATCTCTAATGGGCTGCTAACACCAACCATAATGTCAAGAAGGCTCAACAGAGGCTTTGCCTCCTGAGAAAGTTCAAAAAGGCCAGGCTCCCACTCTCTGCTCTTACCACTTTTTACAGGGCAGATATCGAGAGCATCCTCACTAGCAACTTCACACCATGGTTCAGCAAATGGAGAGTTGCTGACAAGAAGAAACTACAGAGGGTGGCGAGGGTGGCTGAGAAAATCTTGGGTAGCAACCTTTCTATTCAGGAGCTTTTCTTTACAAGAGCAAGAAAAAAGAACATATACAATACTTGCTGATTTGACCCATCCGGCCCACAACTGGTTCTCACAACCTGCGTCTGGAAGGAGGTACCACAGCTTCTGCTGTAGGACTACCAGATTCAGGAACAGTTTGTCTCTTACAGCTGTGAAACTTGTCAATACGGACACCAACCATAATACCTGAAAAACTGAAGCCTTTTTTTTCACTTAATCCTGCCAGCATTACTATTATGCAATATGATTGCTATACTGAGTCAAGTCTAAGGTTAAAAAGTCCAATATGGTAACTAAACAGCTGCTATTCACTAAGTCTCTATTTAATCTCTATCTTAACAGTGTAGGGGTTTGGTGGTGGGTATTTATTTATTATTTATCACTGGATAACGGCTATTGAATGTGCTTATGTAACGTGAACTACCTATTGCATGTCATAAGTGGTTTTTTTTATGTTACTCTTTGATACCACTATATCTATGTTATTTGCACTGCATTTCTCTTGAGCTGACATTTGTAATTTTGGTTAGGCTGTACTTGTGTGGTCCTAAATGACAATAAAGTTTGTATGAATCTCTGAATCATCCATAGAAGCTCTAGACTGAAATACAGCAGAAGTTGCCATAAATCTGGTGGAATGAGCCTTTAATGGTTTTGCTTAGGGGAGATTCAATTTGTTATAAAGGAGATGCAATTTGTCAGCCATCTAGCTAGAGTTACCTTTGTAACCCATCTGCACAACTTATAATGTGCAAAGCAAACAAATAACTTATCCGTCTTTTTATCTCTCTTGTTCTAAGTAAAAATGTAATTGTCTATGAACATCCAGTAAGTGCAGTGCATATTCCCCTTTACTTTCATATTGTGGGAAAAACACTGGCAAGTTAATGGACTGGTTAATGTTGGATTCAACGTTTGAGTTCTGAAATTCTTCTAGCAGATTTAGTTGCTACTAAAAAGACAGTTTTCCAGGTCAAAAATTTAAGATCACATTTATCTACAGGTTCAATGGGAGAGTCTATTATGGCTTACAGTACAGAATTTACATTTCATGGTGGCATGGGGTCTTGAAATGGGGGTCTTAGCAGAAGAGTACCTTTCAAAAATGCTTTGCACAGTTTAGAGGAAGCCAGGGAAGAATTCCGAATTTCCACATGAAAGTTAGAGATTGCTGCAAGTTGAACTTTAATAATTGATGAGCTAGCACACTCATTAAACAAACTCGCTAAAAATTCTACAATAGAATGAAGTGGAGCTGAGAAGGGGTCTATCTGATTCTGTTCTGCTCAATAAACAAACCTTCTCCATTTACTCCTATACACTTTTCCAACAGAAGGTTTATGGGAAAACAAAAGTATGGAACAAACAGGGAAGAAAGCACTGGTTGCCTGGCCATTACCAGAATTGGAGAAACCATGCTGTTAGTTTGAGATTCGAGATATCCGGGTGAACCATGTCTGTCAGGTGAGACAGAAGGTCTGGAATTGTATCCAGAATCCATGGTGGATATAGTAGATGAGGCAGAAGGAAGGGGAACCAAATCTTCTGAGGCCAGTCAGGTGCAATGAGGATGACTTTCCTCTTCAACCAGGCTGCTTTCTGAAGGAAATTAGGAATTAGGGGAGTGTGAGGATAAGCATACAGAAGACCAGGGGGGCCAATTGTGGGGCAGAGCATCCCTCTGTGATTCCCCCAATGGGGAGATCATGGCAAAGAAGCTGCTGCACTTGTTGTTTAGGGGAGATGCAAAAAGATCGCAGCAAGGCTGGCCACACTGCCTGAAAATCATTTCAGTCACCTTGTTGTTGAGAGACCACTCATGAGGTAGTAAAATGGACCTGCTCAGTTTCTTTCCTGGAATATGCATTGCTATTAGAAAGTGGTTGGAAGATATCGCCCACTGCCACACTCTGAAGGCTTCTCAACACAGGGAATAAGATCTGGTTCCCCCCTTGCTTGTTGATGTACCAGACTACTGATGTGCTGTCTGTCTGGACTGCAATCATCTCAAGAAGACAAGAGTCCTGGAATACCTAGAATGCTTACAGAACTGCTCTCATCTCCAGAACTCTGACATGCAGATGGGCCTCTACTGGGGACCAAGTGCTTTGGACGGTTTTACCCAGGAAGTGCCCCCCACCCAATCTGGGAAGTGGTGACGGTCACTATGGCCTTGGGCTGATGGAAGATGAAAGGATGATCTTGTAACAGCTGTTCTGATTGCATCCACTAGGAAAGGTATTGTCTGCATATCAGGGTTATTCTTATCTTCGTAGACATGGGTGGAGAAAGCATTGACCATTGTGTTGCTAGCATCCACTGAAGAATTCTCATGTAGAATCTTGCTAAAGGGAAATTATTACTACTGACATTGATCCCAGGGATTGCAAAATCAATCGGGCTGAAATTCCGGAACTGCAAGTTATTTTCCTGACCTGCGTCCTTATTGTTTAACACTCTCGATAAAGGAAGAGAAGCTACCATAGATACTGTGTTGAATATTGTTCCTAGGAATTCTAATGTCTGGGTTGGTTGCAGACGAGACTTGTTGCAATTTATGGTTATTCCAAGATGCAAACAGGTCTGTTAACACCTGATCCTGAGCTTCTATCAGTTGATGCCTGGACAGGGTGGTAATGAGCCTTTCGTCTAAATATGGAAACACCCAGAATCCCTGCAGTCTTAAGTGAGCTGCAACCACTGTCATGCTGTTGGTGAACACCCTGGGGGCTGTGGTGAGGCCAAAGGGCAGTGCTCTGAACGATGACTGGCTCCCAGCCAGAAGTATATGTACCTTTTGGATCATCTGCTCATCTTTATGTGATAGCACGCATCCTGAAGATCTACTGAGCACATCCAGTTGTCCTTGCCCAGAAAAGACTGAACCGTAACCATCTAGCAGTGTGTGTGTGTGTGTGTGTGTGTTGAGCCAACTTCTTCAATACACTGAGGTCCAAACTGGTCTCCAGCCCCCTGTTTTCCTTGGCACTAAAAAGAATCTTGAATAAGTTCCAAATTCTATCTGATCTGATGGGACCTTTTGAATGACTCTCTCTTCTAGTAGCTTTTTGATTTCTAGTGCTGCTGCTTTCCTCTGATTGGGTGGAAATCGCAATTTTTTCTGGATAATGGAGGAGGTAGGGAAAATGGAATTACATAACCTCTGGAAGTAATTCTCTGCACCCAACTGTTTTTTGATATACTTAGACTTTCTGGTGCAAAGATAAGCGACCCCTGACTGCCTCTGGAGGTATTGAGCTTCCATTCAGGAACAATGAAAGGGTCGGTCGGAAAAGGAATCTGTAGACACTGGTTTTGTGGGCCTCCTCTGCCATGGGGCTTCATCATCCATTGTTGCTCCCCCCTACCTCTGGGTGGAACTAAATCCATGTATGTCCTGGAAAAGACCCTGAGATTTTTTTAATTCCTGGAAAAGTTCCTTTGAGGGGTCAAAAAATGCATGCCCAATGCAGAGAGGGTCTTTCCATCTTTCTCACACCTGAAGAGTGTGTCCTTTACTGTGGGGGCAAATAAAGAAGTGCTGTCAAAGGGAGCATTGATGCGAACGATGACCTGAAGAGCTCCGAAAAATGACATAGGCACATTCAGGCATGCCTCCTGATGGAAATGCCTGAACCCACAGCCCTTGATGTGCCCTCTGCAGCATGCGAGATAATAGGCCTCATGGATGAATCAGATATAGCCTTGTAGGGTAGCCAACTGAGAGACTAATGAAAATTGAGCCTCAGCAGTTACGGCTCTAGAAAGAGATCTGGATAATTCTTTAATCAAATCTCGTGATCTAAATGCAAAAGTCGCTGAAGCATAAACACGCTTCCCAAATCTGTCAGTTGTCCTTGACTCTCTATTAGGAGGATGAACAGTGGAACTCTGTTCAGTGAGTTTTTTTTGTAGCTGCCCCCACAACCATGGCATCTACTGGAACCCCTTTACTCCATTCCCAGCCTACTGGTGCAGCCAGAATCCTGTCTGGTCTCTTGGGGACTAGGTCTCTTGCGGACTGGTTCAACTGTATCAGGTTCCTTCTATGCCCGCTTGGAGATGAAATCATTAAGTTCATTGGCTGGCGGAGTAACCCAGGAGGTACACGGACCAGTACCAAATGCCTCCAGAAATACTGATTCCTCAGGAGAAGGGTCTTGGGAAGACCAGCTACCCCTTTGTTTGAGGATCTCAAGAATGTCTGCCAATGAGACGTCCCTGAATGGTGATTTTGGGGACCCCTTCCCTTCAACAAAATCAGTAACCTCAGTGACGGACTCCTGAGGAGATTCCCAAGTGGTTCCTTTTGCACTTTATCTTCCTAAGGACTTCCTTGCTGGGGTGGTTTGGAGAAGCATCAGAAGAGATCAAGATACCCTGCTGGGTAGACTGGAAGCTTTGAGCTGGCTGTCCCTGTGGGGTAGAATGTTAAGGATCATAGTGCAAAGTCACATGAGAAGTAGAAAACTCTGGGTCCAGTTTCTCTTTCTTTCTTCTTGGTTCAGAAGAGGTAGGGCTGGAGAACATGATGATTTAGACTTTTTTGACGGGTCTTTATGTTTGGGGGATTGAACCACAGCAATGACTTCAGAAAAGTAAGATGGCAGTAATTCCTTTAAAATCAGCTTACTTTTTCCTGTCTGCTAAAGCATGGGTGTTGAACCCACGACAAATACTGCAAGTCCAGTTGCAAGTGTTCTGGTCCGAAACAATACACACAAAGACTGTAGGCGTCAGACACAGGCAACTTGTGCCCACACTTGTCACATTTTTTAAAACCTGCAGAACCTTTCTCAGGCATTTTCTTAGTTAAAAGAGAAGAGTTCAACTTGGGAAAAGGAAAAAATACCAGCAACACAGCAATGATATAGAACTACAAGAAAAAAAAAAAACTTGTAGAGACACAGAAATTACCAACAATGGTAAACATAGAGATTACTCTACGTAGAAAGAAGGGTAAAGGGAAGGAGACAGGCCTACCAACGATGGTAGGAAGGTTTTAGACCCAAAGTGTAAGAAAGATAACAGAAGAAACAACTTAAGATGAAAAACAATTAAAGAATACAGAAACAGTTGTTTGTAGAACTTTTGAGAAGGGATAAGAAAAATTGACTTATCTCTCACTGAAGACTTGAGAGCTGAAGGATGTTAGGAGTGGTGCGTTATGGGTAGGGAAGGAGCTCAAAAGTTCGTTGGTAGCCATGAGCTACTAAAATGGCTGAGTCGGATCCGAGGATTGGATCTGATTCCATTAGATGAGGAAGGCATGAAAATGACATTAGATCTATCATTAATCAATTGGTTGAAATGTTCAGAAAAACTCAAAGCTAGATCTACCTTTACAACAGGTCTTTAAAAGAATCCACAGTTTCAATTTGTCTCTCCCAGATCTCGTGTGCTTAGCCGTTGATATATTTATAAGCATATTTTTCACCTGTACACAAGGGGTAAATTTAGTCAACTTCTTTTGCAAACATGTCCTATCTGTAAAAGATGCAATCAGTTTTTCAATTTGCAACTGCAAACAGATTTAAGAACACCTCAGATGAAAAAGATCAGAAAGATGCAACCTAAACAAGTATGGAATGAGGAGAGAGTCCTGTGAGGCACACTGACGGTAAACAAGAATTTCACCTGTCCAACTGCTGTATGATACCTGCCATGCAAACTTCCATCTTAACAATATTATATAAACATCTAGTTCCAATTTATTAAATCGATGTATGTGCATGACCTTATCAAATGCTGAAGATAGGTCAATATAAATTATGTCACAGCACACTTTTTCATTTACAGTGGTTATTACATTATTACAGAACATCATGCTATTGGTAGTTATAAATCTATTTTAACATGTGCTTGCTGCTATAAAGCTTGAGACCCAATTCTTTTGAAGCCTGGCAATACTTTTACACAAAATAACCTTCTCCATCATTTTCCAGAAGTTGTTAAGACTTATGGGCCTGTATGAATCTAGGTTTCTCCCATTTCCCTTTCCCTTAAATATAGGTTTAACAAGTGTATGTCAACAATCTTAAGGAATCTATACTTGAATGATGTAGTGAATGAGAGATGTAAAGGTAATGTCAATTCATTATATGTGTTCTAAGATTATTACCAATTGTCTCCTCCTTGAGCATTGCTTGGGCCCAATCTGTGTAGTACTTGCAACATTACCTAATTAAATTTCAGTATATTAAGTTGCCTGAATGTTAATAGCACAAATTATCGCATCCTTTGTGAAGCAAAACTGCTATGCATATGACTTTGTAATTCACAATCAATTTTTGAGAATAAATTTTAAAATCTATGCATAGCTTATCAATACTAATATCTCTAACCTGACTAGATCTTGCATTTCTATAAAATAATTTCCTATTATGCTCAATATATTCATATACATTTCTTCAAATTTTCCTGATCCTGTCTGACACGATGTTTAATTTGTCTGTCCAGTTTACTTATTTCAATTTTTAATATTACAGAAAAAGTATTTCCTTTTCCTACATTTTGTAACTCCTAACTTCATTAAGTATCTTGTTTTTATGGAACTATATTCTCTGAAACTTTAGTGCCTAGATCTTATTGTTAAGCATTTTCTTTGTTTTACCTTCTGCATTCAAACATTTTTCTTTTTTTAAACTTGCCACCCACATTCCTTCTGTTGTCTTTCCTGTGAATGGATCACTCCAATTAGTTTTAAATAGTGGCTGCTTTGCTTCCTCAGTCTGTTACTAATTTTCTGTGCACTGGTTTACATTTCAATTTGGCAGAATTATCTAGCAGTATTTTAAACTTTACAACCATATGATCACTGAATATCAAACGTGGCAAAACCTGATATGCAGTAATCAACTCCTGAGTAAATACCCACTATGATGTCCTTCTATTTCCATGTTGCAGTATTCATCACATATGGGTTTTCTCCTCTTGCTGCTCGAACGTCTGGCCAATATATAAAAGTTTTCAGTCACTGTATGGTGCGAGGGACGTCTGATGTGACTTGCACAACATGGGCCATAAAAGTGACATCTGCACATATCAGCCCTCAGAACTTCTCAGCTGCCTGCCATCCCGGCCGTCGGATTACGAGAAATCAGATAAGTACCCCGTTGGGGAACCTTTCAGTCATTTTTATTTTATTTAATGCCTGCTCATGTCATCCAGAAAGAGCAAGTGTAAGGTAAGTGTGGCTGTCAGATACCCCACAAGGATGCCCACAATCAGTGTCTCTTATGTTTAGGTTGGTCGCACGACTAAAAGACCTGCTCCATTTGTCAGGCGCTTGTGCCAAATCCCTGTGCAGCAGTCTGCATGCGCTCAAACTCTACCTAGAAACTCAAAAACTAAAGCAAATAGCCTAGACTACCTGGCCTACCTCTACCACTGTGCTTCCTGTGTCCGACCCTCAAACTGTGGCCGATGTCGGCCAGGTAGAAGACCTGGGCTCTGCCGCTTCAGATTTAGCAGGTACCACCATGGAAGCCGCACAATGCCGCATGAAGAGCATGTCCGTTGAGGCTTTACCAACGTTGGGGGGAGGGACCAGCGATTCCGGTAGGTCCTTTGGATCCCCTCCAGTTCCTTACAGTCAGCTGATTTCAGGCCTTCCTCCCTTTAGATACCCACCAGGCCTCTCATGAGAAAGAAAAAAGGAAGCACATCTCTTCTTCTCCTGAAAGCATGCCTGATTGGCAGGCCTTCAGCCAAAGTTTAATGCCTTCATGGCCTTACGGCCTTCCAGTACAGGGACTTCTACGATGCCTCCTTTTATTCTAAGCCCAAGGCCTCAAACATCTGACCCATCCACGAGGGAAGAGGAGGATTTTTCTGATTCTTCATCTGAGGAATCACTCTCCTATACCTCTCAGCTTCCTTCTCCCTTGGAGTATGGCTCCCTAGAGGAAGAATCGGTTGACCCAGACTCCCCAGCTGAGGATTTGACCTTTGGTGAAACCATTGTCAAGATGAAAGAACATTTTAAGTGGGAATCCTCTGAAATGACTGAAGTTCAAAAAAGGTATTATGACCTCATTCAGATGGATTTCCCAACCCCTACAGCTGTCTTTCCAATTCTGCCTGCTTTCCTGGATGCCTTCGCCTCAGCATCCTTGAACTCTGATTCATAACCCCCTGGCCCCATGCAGGCCTGACAGATTTTATAAAGTCCTTGAAACTGCCAAGTATCTTGTAAAGTGTCCTGCAGCAGACCCTGCCACAATTTCCATATCCATAGATAAGGCATCTAAACTATTACCCACCACCACCATTCTCCCGGCAGACAAAGACAGCAAAACCATGGAGCATCTGGGTAAGAAAGTTTACACTTCTGCTACTCTGGCCTACAGGGCTACAAACTACCAGACATACATGGCTAAATATGCCTCATCTCTCCTAGAGAAAGCCTCCAAGGACTTGTCTGATACATCAGAGTCTGCTGCCAAAGTTTCACTGTCTTCCCTCCTGGTTCACATGTCCCAAGTCTCCAGGCACTCAATAAAGTGCAGTTATGATGCTGTTGAAGCCTCAGCAAGGTCAGCAGCATGAGCATCTACCTTGAGAAGATACTCATGGCTACGTCTCCAGCCTATTCCAGAAGACTTTAGAGCAAAGTTGACTGATGACCCTCTGGACAACACAGCCTTGTTTGGTACTAAAGTGGCTGATTTACTTAAGTCACTACAGAAAAAGGGGGAAAGAGATTCAGGATTTAAAACACCTGCTAGTCTCCTCATCCCAAAATTCCAAAGGAACTGCCCTGCTAAAATTCAATTTACTGGAAAGCACTCTCACCCTGCTGGTCCCACTAGGTCTAGAAAAACAACCAGGAAGCAACCTCATCCTGCTAGAGCTTCCCCCTCCTCTAGCCAGAGACTGCCCTTTCAAGACAGGGCAGGTAGTATTTGACTACCTGCCATCTCTGAAACACCAACCCCCTCCTTCTCTACCTCTGTCAGTTCATCTCTCTCACTGTCTTCCTGTGTGGACATCCATCACATCAGACAAATGGGTCATTTCAATCATTCAAAACGGTTACTTTTTTACCTGGCTTATGCCCCAAAGCGAAAAGGTATACCAGAACCTCTAAAACAACAGCTACACCTATTGCAGCCAGTATTACAAACCCTACTGGACCAAGGTACCATCGAAACAGTGCCACTGATTGCAAAAGGGAGAGGTTTCTACTCCAGGATTTTCCTAGTCTCAAGAAAAGACGACCCTTGGAGACCAATCCTGGATCTCTCTCTTCTCAAACTCTTCCTTCACGTTCCTACTTTCAGTGTGTTGACCTTACCAACTCTTTTCCCACTACTACTTCCCTAAGGATTCATGGCCACATTAGACATAAAGATGCCTATCTTCACATCCCCATCAAACCCAGTTTCAGGAAGTATCTGAGGTTTTCCGTGGGTACTTCTCACTTTCAATTCTCTGCCTTGCCTTTTGGGCTCTCCACTGCATCCAGGGTATTCGCCAAGCTCCAGTTACTGCCTTTTGCAGAACAAAAGGAAAATTTCCCTACCTGGGTGACTTGCTTGCACAGGCAGACTGCAAGGAGACCCTCCAACAACACACACTTCTTGCCATTTCCCTCCTACAGTCCCTTGGGATTTCAGATTAACTTCCAAAAATCCCACCTGGAACATTTTCAAGACACTGTCTTCCTGGGATGCAGGATTCGCACAGACATCATGAGAGCCTCCCCTCCCCAATAAAAGGTGGAAAATTTGACAGAACACCTACTAATGGTCCTTCAGACAGCATAATTGACAGCAAGGCAGTACCTCAGGCTCCTGGCTTACATGACAGTCACTATCCCCATGTTACCATTAGCAAGACTCCATATCAGAAAGTTGGTACCTACAGTCAGTCTGGACCCAGCACTCACACCCCTTGCAGTACAGGATTCCCCTCCTGCCCTGCCTCAAAAAAGAAATTCAGTAGTGGTTGAAGCAAGTGAACCTCAACCTAGGTCTTCCCCTCCAACCACCCCAACCCAAACAGATCATGCATGCAGATACCTGAGCCACACAAAAAAGAACACATCGATGTCTGACAAATGAGGGCAATTCTGGACCTTCGGGCCTTCCAAACTTATCTACAGCAAGACCCTCTAAAGATCTTTACAGACAATACCACAGTGCTCTGGTATCTCAACAAACATGGGGGGGGGGGGCAAATCTTATGCAGACTAGCTCTCCTAGTGTGGGAACTGGCCACCTCCCAAGGAGTTAACCCTGTAGGAGGTCTACATTCCTTCACTGCAGAATGCCCAGGCAGACTCTCTCAGCAGATCCATCACAAACCCCCACGAATGGATGCTGCACAGTGTCTTCCTGGACCTGGTACACCTTAAATAGTCCTGTTTGCCTCCTCCATCAACAGGCAACTTCCTTACTTCTGCACCAAGCTTCCACACCCTCAGGCAATAGAAACAGATGCCTTCTCAACCCCCCCCCCTTCCCACTTGTACAGAAGGTCCAGCTGAAGATTCAGCAGGACAAACCAAAAATCTTGCTGGTGACCCCTACTGGCTAAGACAGCACTGGTTCCCCCTACTACAACACCTATCCAAGGGCAATCACCAAAAGTTACCCCTCAGAGTGGACCTTCTCACACAGCACAGGGGATCCCAAATCCACCCACAGTGGCAGTTGCTGCATCTCACCCTGTGGCTAATAGGATTCTGATCCCCTTCAGAAACCTTTACAATGAGGATGTGCTCACTGTCCTGCAGGAGGCCAGGAAACCAAATACAAGAAAATCTTACCTAAGTGGAAGAGATTTTCTATATGGTATCTCAAAAGACAGTTGGACCGCTTGCTAGCGAGACCCCTGTAGTTCTGCCTTACCTGTGTGAACTATTGCAGATAGGTTTATCCTACTATTCCGTTAAAGCCCACTTGTCTGCCATTTCAGCATGCCTTCCTCTGGATCCCCCCTTGGTGTCCAGACTACCAGCAAAGTTATTCCTTAAAGAGGTCCTTCACCTGAGACTCCCCAGGAAGCCATCTCCACCCCCATGGGACCTCAACTATGTTTTGGATAAGCTTATGCTTCCTCCTTTTGAGCCAGCAGACAAAGCTTCCCTAAAACACTGTACATGGAAACCGGTGTTACTCGTGGCCTTGACCTCAGCCAGAAGAGTCTCAGAGCTACAAGCCCTCATGGCTGTTCCACCTTTCCTGGTATTCCACACGGACAGGGTTACTCTTAGAACCAACCCTTCCTTCATGCCCAAGGTAGTGAATGACCTTTCCCTAAATCAAGCCATCCACCTTCCTACCTCCTTCCCTAACCCACAAGGGGACAGTGAGAGAGTACTCCATTCCCTGGATGTACACAGACAACTCAAATTTTACCTGCACAAAACCAAATGCATCAGACAGGCTGAGCAGCTCTTTGTCTCTTTCCATCCCAGAGCTGTACGGAAGGTAGTAACCAAACAAACTATTTCAACCTGGATTTCTAAAGTTATCACTTTCTGCTTCCAATTCCATGGGAAATCCCTGCAAAGTACACTCCACCAGGGCTATGGCCTCCTCAGGAGCCTTCTTCAGAGGTTTGGACACCTCTACCACTCTTGAAGCAGCCACTTGGTCATCAGTGCACACCTTCACCAAACACTACAAATTAGACCATATTTCCAGAGCCAGGGTGGGATTTGCCAGTGCTAACCTTCACAGATTCTTGGAGACTGCCTCTAAACCACCACCCCCTTCTTCACAGTGAGCTTTGCCACTCACCTATAAGTGATGAATACTGCAACATAGGAAGAGAAGGACATAGGAATAGAAGGACATAGAAAAGTTGTGTAAAATCTTACCATAACCATAGAGGTCCTTCTCTTCCATGTTGCAGTATTCCTTCCCACACACCTACCCCTCCTGTTATACAGAATTTTCCTTTCTGGATGGCATAGGGCTGGCATTATCCTTGCTAGGACTGGTTCCGACTGGGAATTACAGTTTTGAGGGCTGGTGCATGCAGATGTCACTTTTATGGCCCATGTTGTGGAAGCCATGTCAGACGTCTCACGTACCACACAGGGACTGAAAACGTTTGTATACTGGTCGGACGTTCGAGCAGCAAGAAGAGAAAACCCATATGTGATGAATAATGCAACATGGAAGAGAAAGACATCTATGGTTATGGTAACATTTTACACAACTTTTCTTTTTGTTCCACTACGAGGTTTGTTTACGATCTGCAATAATTGCTGATCCTGAACATACATTGTAAATAATTTACTTATTAACACTGTAGAATAAATGTAATTCCAGTCTGTTTCTGGTAAATTTAAGTCCCCATACTATGATTTTTTCCCCTATATTTCATGCAAAGATTGTACAGATTCCTAAGTCATCAGAACTTGAGTTTGGTGGCCTATACAGTCCAACAGCTGTAATCTGTTACAGGGCTGTCTTTACTGTTACAGTTATACAATGTACATCACTGGCATTTTCATTAGCAATGTAATAATCACAGGTTTCATAATCTTTAATCCCTATCTTAACACTTCCACCTGATTTTGTCTGTCTTGTTACAGAAAAATATATATACCTGACAGAACTGGTTACCAATCATTGTTGTTTAACCATGTTTCACAGGAAATATCATCATAAATCTTATGCGAAGGCAGCAAATTTTTCAACAAATTACTAATACTCCTTCTTTAACAACCGATACAGATAAATAAAATTTTGCTATCGGTGAATTATATTAGTCAAATATTGCAATATATCTGCTGCAAAAGTTCTCATCCTTTCTCCTGACAAGTGAATTCCATCCTATTTCTATACAGCTCAAATTAGACCAAAATGTTCTAATTCCCATGTTTTTAAAATGTGCCACTTTCATGTAGGTACTTACCCAAAAATCTTTTCATTCATGCTGACCTGACTCTCCTTTCTATATGTGCTTTACAAAAAATATGACAGAACACCTTGACAAGCTACATTATCTAAGAGGGGTGCAAGTTCCTTACTAACAATCAGTGAGTCCTTAAAGATGAGACCACTTGATAAAACATGAATAAAAAGCTCCATACTTCCTTACAATAAAAGTGTCTAAACGAGACCACAAGCAAAGCAATGAATTTTTAAATATATGAGCATACTTGGGATTATCAAAGAGTAGCAGAAAAGTATCAGACAACCTGCGTAGGAGATTATAGAGGAATGAGAGAGGTGTAGGAGATTATAGAGATGTCAGCAAGATTACAGAGATAAGTTAGTAATCAAAGGAGAGTAGTACTGCTGAAATTGAATTTATCGTCAAGTCTTACTTGAGTACCTTCACAAGGTGGACCCTGTTTTTTCACAAAATCTTACCAAGATGACACTGATATATACACACTATTTTATGCAGCATATATCATAGACAAAAGTAGGTCAAAAATAAAAAAGATAGCTGGGTACACAAGACCCACGATAAAAAGTGCCCAATCCTGGTAGGTGCATTGGTGGTACCAGGACTGGAAAATAATTACAGTGTAGAATCCTCAAAATACAGAAATATTCCTTCAGTGGGGCTAGGCCAGGCTCAGGGGGAAGATGGCCCTCCTGTTGTAGAAGGAAGTAGCAGTCCACAAAAGTCACAAAAACTGATAGGCCAAAGAAGAGCCATAAAGATGACAGAGTGGACTATTGAGAATAAGAAATAAATTATGTATTACTATTACTGAAAAAGTCTGGAATTTCCAGACACAAGATATACAAAAAGATTAAGAGAGTAGAGAAAAGAAAAATATTTCCACAAGAAAAACTGTCAGAAGCCTAAAATAAAAATGTGTGTTTATTAAAATAACAGAACTGAAAAAAAACATTATACAAACCAAGAAACATTGATCTGTTTGGAAGAAGCAGCATCTGAGGAAGTATGAAAACAAACAACAAAACCTAAAGATTTTTGAAAAGTATAAAAAAAAAATACAGACATGGGATTGAGAAAGAGATTTTATATGGTGCAATATTTATACAAAGTCGAAAGCCAAATTAATTAATACAAAAAAGGCAGCGCTAAAGATATTTAAAGAGAAATAAAGGCAAAGACATCCAGACATGGAACATTTCACAATAAAAAAATAATACCACAAAGAGGGGATGTAGAAAAGAAGATTAGTAAAGTAGAAGTTAAAAAAATAGAAGCTGATGTTATGGAATGACTGCGAAGTGAAGGATTTGGTATAGAAGGTCTAACACAGGTTGCATCCCAGCATTATGGAACAAGTCCCCAAAGTAAGGAGAAACAAGAAAATCAGGAGGCATATGAAGAAGAAATATGGGCATGGGAAAGAAAGATAGATTTAATATGGTGTAATATTTATGCAAAGGAGAAAGCAAAATTAATCAATACAAAAAGAGAAGCACCAAAGATATATAAAAAGAAATACAGGCAAAGAAATCCGGACATGGAAAACTTCACAGTACAAAAAATAAGATGACAAAGAGGAAAAGTAGAACAGAAAATTAGTAATGAAGAAGTTAAAGAAATAGAAACTGAGGTTATGGAGTACCTGTGAAGTGAGAGTCAGTGTAGAAAATCTAACTCAGAAAGCACCACAGGACAGAGAAACAGACATCTAAATTAAGGAGAAATCAGTGGAATGGGAAGCAACTGCACAGTTGTCATATGAAGACATTTTGGAACCTTCCACAGGAAATCAGTATAAACCTTCACTTGAAGCTGGACTGCAAGGGAAGGAACAGGAAACTATGGCGACTCTGATGCAGTCAATGTTGAGGAGTGAAAGGCCAGTGAGTTCCCATATGACAGAGCAACAGATGACACAGGATGAAACTGAAGACAATGTGCCACAGGATGATGTTACAGAACTCTCTATAGAATGCCTGCAGGAAATGGAGAGCAAAAAATGTGCTCTCAGTTTAGAAGAAAATAAGCTAAGAAAAGACTTGCTTGATTTAACAGAGACAGCTATATTAAGATCAATGAAAGAAATAGACTGCGGAACGTCAAAAAACCCCAAAAGTCAGATATTTAAAAAAACAAATGAACACAGTAATTAGGACTGTCCATAAAGATCCATGCGATATAACAGAAGTAAACAGGATATATTACTGCGCAGCTAAATTAACAACAGATGAAATTCTACCACAAGATAGTAAGGGAAAGGAAGGGGAGAAATCGAATACCATCATGGAAGTATCAAACAGAGAAAACTATAAACCAATTAAGACAAAAAGTGTCACTGTTAGAAGAGTATAGAAGAGGGAACAGATCAACAAAAATACTCAAAGATAGGTGTGATAAAAGCAATGAACAGTATTATAAAGGATCAGGTTCTTCTTGCACTACTGCAAATAAACTAAAAATCTTAGCACAGGCAGAAAAACTTAAAAGAAACACAGATAAATATAAAGGAAAAGTACAAAATAAGCTATAGAGAATTGGAAAATAAGGAAAAAGGAATTGAAAGACCACCCAAAAAAGAAGAAATAGATACATTTTGGAGAAATATGTATGAAGAGCCTGTGGAACATAACAAAGATGCTAAATGGATAGAAGAAGTAAAAGAATGAATAAGAAGCTCAAGGCTACAGGATATGAAATGGGATGAGGTAACGGCCAGAGAGATTGAGATAAAAGTTAAGAAAAGCCTCCAACTGGAAAACCCCAGGCCTAGATGCAGTACCTAACTTTTGGCTAAAAGTATTAACATATTTGCATGAAGGTTTAGCCATGAGTAAGAACTACTTATATGTACTCACCGAACAGACACCAATCTGGTTAACAACAGGAAAAAATAATGCTTTTACATAAAAGTGAACCTGCAAGTTATCCTAAAAATTATAGATCAATAACATGCCTTCCGACGACATATAAACTATAAACCAGAACTGATGCCGACAGAGTTTATAGTCATTTAGAAGAAAATTAAATAATGGCTGTAGAACAAAAGGGTAATAAAAGAAAGTCATATGGAACAAAGGATCATCTGTTGCTAAATAAAGTCATAATGGAGAAATGTAAAAAGGGGAAGAATCTAAGTATGGTATACACTGACTACAAAAAAAAAGCATTTGATAACATCCCACATTCATGGATAAAAAGAGTGCTTAAAAATGCATAAAATACACCCTACACTGATTTACGACATTACAGTGATCATGAAACAGTGACAGACCACATTGCAATTAAGCCATGATAAAGGACAAATTATTATTCCAGGGATAAAAATTCAAAGGGGGATATTCCAGGGTGACTTCCTGTCACTGCTGCTATTCTGTCTTGCCCTTAAAGGAGTACCACACCCACAGACAAAAAACATGTTTAAAACATCATGGCATGATGTTTCCTACAGTTTAACAGCACTCTGGGATTATTTACAGGATTTTAAATATTTGTATATGTAATTCCAGACTCTGACCACCTGGAGGCTGGCATATTGATGTGATTTGGATAAATCAGGTTGCCATCCAGTATCCCAGAAATCATTGTTTGGCTCAAAAATGTTACATCATGCAGGCCTCCGTTTGCCTAAAGTTCCTGTCATTTCATAGATGTTGCATGCGTACAAAGTACTGAGTAAAACAGAACAGTGCAAGTAAAATTCCCTGCTGCTAGATGACTACTTAAAACAGAAGCAGTGCAAATGCCACAGAACACACTCAAAGTGCTGTTTACTGCTGCCTTTTTTTCTAATTTAGTTTAAATGGCACTAATTTGTGAGACAATGAATTCCAGTCCATTTACTTCTCCCCTCCCCCATAACACTTAGCTTCCCTAGCTGTCAAAGTCCTGAGGGTAATTTGACCTGGTAATTCCATTGTTTGGCAGATCTCAGCAGGGTGCTTGACTCATGTAATTTAATCTTTGCTCTAGCACTTCCTTTGTTAGAGGGGGCATTTTTTTGCCGCACTATAGCCATGGCTTTACTTGACTGCAATCACATCCAGTAAGGTCTTGCACCAAGGAGCTAAAGAATAAAACATTTATACTATTAACCAGTTTAGATCTTTATTAATTTAAGTTAAGGTATCACTTCATGCTTCCACCTTGTTAAAAATTGAGATTTACATGTGCAAAGTGTATTAGTACACAGTGTTTGCCTTCATACGTTTTTACTCCACTGGTTGGTTTGCAAAAAAAACCTTTTGCAGTGTCCGTGGATTTGTCTTTGTACATACAAACCACATTGCTATATTTCCCCGTCCTTTTTCTTGTGTCCAGAAGTCACTTATAACAAAGTAAATTTTTTATTGATTTTTTTTTTAAATAAAGGACATCAAGGTTAACTTACCTTGAATCATATAATGGATGCCACTGCAAAGAATCACCGTTGAAATATTTGTGCATGGACAAAATCCCTTACTAAATCTATTTGCCAGCCTTCAGTTCAATTGGTGCTATGGCTTTAATATACTGGTTTGTTTGCTCATGCCTTCCAAATATCTCCACCATTACATACCAGTTTTGCAGTGTAGTAACCACCCGACATGCCCATACACCTTTAGTCATCAATATGCAGCTACTCCTGTTCATGTGAGTATGTGAATTCATTTTTCAGACTTAAGGTGTGGAAGCTGCACTGAATAATTCTAGGTGCTTGTTCAGGTTTCACATGGTGCTTGCTTAGAGCTACTCTCATGTTAAGCCACTATGAATATGTTGCACTGCCACCTCTGATACCAGGGTAATGTTTTAATCCTTCTATTCCCGCACTGCACACTAGCAGTATCTGGTGCAAATACAACAGAGAAGTATGCAAGCGATACACCACCTAAGCAGCATTTGCCATGCAGAATGTACAAGTATGCATACCAAATTTCTGTGTTTCCAAACATCGGTGTTACTACACTACTACTGAATAAAATGAACAGCACTCAGGCTGGGGGAAGGACAAGGGAGCCATGACATCACAGAATGGGTGGGTCTTATTATTTTAGTTAGAATTAGATGACGGCTGTGGTGATGTCACTTTGGGGGAGGGAACTGATTAAAAAAAAAAAAAAAAAAAGTACCTGCACTGCCTGGCCTCGATGATGTCAGTAATTGGGTGACTCCAGCAAGCTTTATTCAAACGTGAGAGAATCATTTTGTAAGTGAAACCATCACAGTATGAGAAGGTAGGCTTCTGTTACAGAAGTAAGTGGAATTATAAAAATTGTAAATGCTTTATTGTTGTTGCTTTACAGAGGACAATGTAAATAGGGAGGAAAAGGGCAGTGAAGTTGAGGAATACATTAGAGAAACCTGTTGTACTCCTTTAGCCCATTAAGCTGTCTATTTAACAGATTAGGCCATAGCTATAATTTGGCTCCTAGAAAACCATAAAATGTAAAGACATCTTCTCTTTGTCGATCTAAAACTGCACAGCTCATCAGATGAGGAAGTAGTCAAAACTTCTTCAGATGATATAAGAATGCCACATGGTCTAGATAAATGTGCAAAGCAATCTTTAAAGCAGAAAAACTGCAGCACCAAGAAAACATTAGTTTGGGACAAGAATGTGATACAAAAGAACTTGAGTACAAATATTTGGGAATTGATGAAGGATAAACAATAAAACATGAACAAGTGCGAACAAAGCTTAGTAAGGAATATTTTAGAAGACTTAAATTAATGCTGAAAACAGTGCTGATATCGAAGAACAAAATTCAAGCTATAAACCAATTTGTTCTTCCTGTCCTAACTTACAGCTTTGGAGTGATTGATTGGCCCCAAAACGTGTTGGATAGATTAGACAGGAAACAAGGATGCTTCATGCTCACCAAATGATTTATAAAAATCAGTGCATACCAAGATTATATATTCCCTGTTTTGAAGGAGGTATGAGCCTCCTTGAAATTGATCACATGTACAGATCTCTAACTGTGAGACTGCACACATCTGCTGACCTTACAAGACCCAAACGTAGTGAAAGTTTTGAAATATGAGAATAAATCTAAGATAACTTCCCTGCTTAGTCTAGCAGAAGCAAATCGGTGTCAAGCAGGATGGAAATCCAACCAGAAGTAGATAAAAATTAGGTAGCAACTGAATGTGCAAAAAAAGGAAAGAATATAAGGTGAAGGATCAAATGAGAAGGCAAGAGATGTGGAAAATGCATAAATATAGTTGCACCTACAGAAAAATTCTGGAAGAACCTCATGTTGATCAGGACTAAATGCAGGAATGGTTAAGGAGAGGCAAATTCCAACCAAAAGATGAAAGGTTAATACTGGCAGCCCAAGATAGTTGGTTTACAAAGTCCAATAAACATGTGGGAGAAACAGACAAATGTAGGTTTTGTAAAGCAGAACTGGAAAAGTACAGTTGTGTACACTTACCATAAATGTAGATGTTCAAGTGTATTCACTGTTGCAGTCATTACATTTGGGTAATCTGCTGGCAGGTTGCCCTCAGTCGGCCTGAAAAACAAAGTCTTGGGTCCTGCATCGGTTGCTGTCTCCTCTTCCATGACGTCAGGTCATCAGGGGTATAAAACATGCAGCCGACACCATTTTATTCAGTTTTTCTTGCCCCAGATGTCAGGTGCCCCCCAAATGGGGAGCAAAATATATATATATATATATATATAAATAGAAATATACGTAAATGCATTTTTAGCAACACAAACTTTACCTTCATCTAACTTTAGTATATAGTGAAGGAAAGAAAAGGTATCGAAAAAGGGGGATGGCGGGTGGGTAACCCGGACTGCAACAGTGAATACACTCGAACATCTACATTTATGGTAAGTGTGCACAACTGTACTATGTTCTTCGTGTTTCACTGTTGCAGTCATTACATTTGGGTAGAATCCCAAAGCTATGGGTGGGAGGATGGAACTAAATAGCATTAGGAGCGGCTATAAGTTCCTGCAGAACTGTAGTGGCAAAGCCTGCCCTGGATTTGGAGAAGAGAAGCAAATGATAATGCTTTGTGAAGGTATGAACAGAGCTCCAAATAGCAGCTTCTAGAATGTCTTTTGGTCAGAACTCCTCTGAGAAAAGTTGATGAGGTAGATGCAGCCCTGGTGGAATGTGACCTGATCCACTTGGGCACAGGTTTACCATGGTGCAAGTAGCAGAAACAAATGCAGTGGCTTATCCACTTAGAAACAGTCTGCTTTGATATAGCCTTCCCCTCTGATCCTGCAGCAAATGCCACCAGTAGTTGCTCAGACTTTCTTAGAGATTTGGTCCTGTTTAGGTAGAATCTTAGTTGTGTGTGCGTACGTCCAATGAATGCGGAATCCGCTCCCCCTTGTTCTGGGGATTTGAGTAAAATGTTGGCAGGTGAATTGTTTGGTTAAGAGCCACACTGGATTCCACCTTAGGCATAAAAGAAGGATTGGTCCTGAGGGACACCCTGTCCGGGTAAAATGTTATAAAAGGCTCCACAGCCATGAGAGCCTGTAGTTCTGAAACCCTTCTTGCTGAAGTGAATGCCAAGAGGAAAGCTGTTTTCCAAGATAAAAATGTTATATCCGCAGTAGCTGCTGGTTCAAAAGGAGGCAGGGTGAGTTTTTCCAGCACAAAATTGAGGTCCCATGCAGGAGTTGGTGATCTTCTGGGAGGCCTTAATTTTTGGCTCCTCTAAGATACTGTTTAAGCAGAGGATGAGAAAGGAGGGGAGGCTCCGTGTTGTAATGTGCCGAGATGGCAGAGGCATGGATTTTTATTGCAGAAAAAGATAGGCCCTTGTCAAGCATCTCAGTCAAATATTGCAAAATCTGAGGGATATTGGGCTTTGCTGTGTCCATTCCTTGTGCTTGGTTCCAAGCACAGAATCTCTTCCATTCATCAACATAAGGTTTTCTAGTACTAGGCCTTCTGGCTTCCAAAATGACATCCATCACAGATTTACTAAGAGGTGCTGTTTGAATAATTAAATGATCAGCCATGCTGCAAGGTTCAGAGTTTGGAGCTGAGTGTGCAGAATTTGATTGTTCTGCTGAGACAGTAGATGAGGTATTTGAGGCAAGTACCAAGGAGGGAGTTGAGACATATTCCTTAGAATTGGGTACCAGTGCTGGCGAGGCCAGTCCGGAGCAACTAGGATCATTTTTGGTTTGTCCTGTATGACCTTTAGTAAGACCTTGGAGAGAAGAGGCAGAGCGGGAAAGGCATAGACTGATAGGTTTTTCCAATTGAAGGATAGGGTATCCACTTTCCATGCTTGTCTGTGATAAGTCCTTGTGCAGAATTTGTCCAGTTGATAATTTTGGGGAGAGGCAAATAGATCTATGTCTGGGCTCCCCCATTTCTGTGTTAACATGCTGAAGATTTGTGGATCCAGCTTCCACTCGTGCGGGTCCATAAGATTTCTGCTTAGGTTGTCTGCCAGAGTATTTTGTTTTCCTGGCAGGAATTGAGCTTGAAGATGTATTTGTCAAGTCAAAGCTGTGTTCCACAATGCCATGGCTAGTCTGCAAAGGGGGTAGGAATGTGTACCCCCCTGCTTGTTTATGTACCACATAACCGTGGTGTTGTCTGTCTTTATCAGTAGTTGTCCTGGATGAAGTAAGTCCTTGAAGCATTCTTAACAGCTAGCATCTCTTTCTGGTTGATATGGAGATGCATTTGATTTGGGCTCCATTTGCCCTGAATGCATCTCCCCACCAGGTGGGCCCCCTCAAGCATAGTCTGATGCGTCTGTAGTTAGGGTTTGGGTGGCAGGGGGTAGAGTGAATGACAGTCCCTTGATTTGGTGACATGTCTCTGCCCACCAAAGAAACTCCTGTTGTAGGCAGGGAATGAGAGAAATCATTGTTTCCAGACTGTGACAATGTTGACTCCATAAACTTTTTAGGTACCACTGAAGTTTCCTCATATGCAGTCTCGCATATGGAATTAGTAGAATGCAGGATGCCATGGATCCCAAAGCCTGCAGAATTCGTCTTGCAGATAACTGGGTTTTTGTTGTTATTTGTTTGAAGTATGTTGTCAGTTGCCTTTGTTTGTCTGGCGTAAGGTAAGCCATCTGGGCAGTTGTATTCAAGCTTGCACCCAGGAATGTAATTATTTGAGAGGGTACCAGTTGGGATTTCTTTTTGTTTATTGTGTACCCTAGGCATGTTAGAAGCCTTTTTACAAATGCCAGATGTTGAAGAAGAGTGTCCTTGTCCTCTGCTTGAGTGAGACAGTCGTCCACATAAGGATAAATCTGTATGCTTCTTTGTCTGCAGAATGCAATTACTGGTGCCAGGCACTTTGTAAAGACCCTGGGCACAGTAGATAAGCCATAGGGCAGTGCAGAGAATTGGTAATGCAAAAAACCTGCCTTGAAGCGGAGGTATCTTCTACACGATTCCCTTATTGGGATATGCAGGTATGCCTCTTTTAAGTCTAAAGTCACTAACCAAGCGTTCCTGCCCAGCATAGGCAGTAGCTGTTGTAAAGTCAGCATTTTGAATTTTGGAATGTCCAGGAACGTGTTCAAAATCGTTAAGTCCAGTATTGGATGCCAGGCATGGTCTTTTCTGGGTACCAGGAAAAGTCTTGAATAGAAACCTTGTCCTTTTTCCTTTTCTGTTACTGGTTGAATAGCCCCCATATCCATTAGGGACATAACTTGTTTCTGAGCCTCTGCCCACTGATTTTGTGGCAGATCTGGCCAACCGTTTGGAATTGGCAAAGTATGGAAATGAAATCTGTACCCCTGGGATACTATGTTTAATACCCACTTGTCCTGGGTAATTAACTGCCAATTTTGAGCATGAAGTGCTAATTTCCCCCCAAGGGGGCTGCCAAAAGATAAGTGCTTGGTGAAGGTAGAGGGAAGTCATTGAGACTGCTTATTGTAGGGTTGTGCTTTGTTTCCTCCAGATCTGGAGGTGGAGGCACCCCATTGCTTTGACCTGTAAGAACCCTGTGATTGGTATCTAGAGCCTTTTGACCACCTGAATTTGCCTTGAGTGGCTCTGTTGGACACATGAAAGGACCAATATTTAGTAGGCCAGTGCCTACTGAACCTGGGTGGCTGCACTTATAAGAAATCTTTTACAGTTTGCATATATTTAGCTTTGTCTTCCATTTTCTTTAAAACCTCTTCTGCCTTAATACCAAAGAGAGTATCATGCTGCAAGGGGGCATCCAACAATTTAGCTTTAACATGATCAGGCAGATTTTGCTCCTTGAGCCAGACATGCCTTCTAATCACAGATCCAGTAACTGCAGCCCTGCAAGAGGCCTCCAAGGAATCAAAACCACATTGCAAGGTATGCTTTCCAACCTGTTCTGCTGAATGCAATAATTCCTGTAATTCTTTATTTTCCACACAATCAGAAATCAACATCATTTTCTGTTTCAATAAGCCCATAACATGCTGTTGATATTTAAGCATATGAAACTGGCAGTTTAAGGCCCTAATTGCCAAGGTTGCAGACGTATAAACCTTCTTTCCCCATCTATCCAGCGCCCTGGAATCTCTATCAGAGGGGGTAGGAGTTTTGGCTGTAGAAGCCTTTACACCTTTGGGAACCTGTAAGATAGTCTCAGGATAAGCAGCAGGATTTTTGAATAGAAATTTGTGGGAGTCACGAACCCTGTAATATCTCTCTGGCTTACTAGGAGCCGGAGGTAGGGAATCAGGAGCCATGCTTGATTCCGAAAACACATCATCAACAATGTCTAAAACAGGAGGTATTGCCAAAGGCCTATGCTGAGGAAGAAGAAGGAAATCCCTAAGCCTCTTTTTTGATTCAGAGAAATCCTGACTCTCCCAGTGAAAATGTTCCCTTAACGTATGCAAGGTTTCTCCAAAAGAGTAATCCTCAGGAGGAGATGCAGATGGGATGGATTCTTCTGCATCAGAATCCTCATAGGGTGGAATAGAAAATTCCTGGTCAGAAGAAATGGAAACCTGATCTGAAGATTCATAATCAGTGCCTTGCCTAGGCATCTTAGCAGGTGGGTTTGGAGCCCCTGATCAAGGTAATTAAGTCCTCAGCCATTTTGATCATCTGTTTTTTAGGCATAGGGCCCTGAGCACGTGGCTCATGCGTCAGTTTTTTAGACATAGAAGATGTTTTTGATCTTGTTTTTGAGGCTGGCGTCGGTTTTATATAAAAATGTTGAGGCCTGAAAACACCCTCAGAAGCCGGTGCCTGCTCAGCGGCTCCAGACCCATCCAAGGGAGAGACATCCGCGGGTTCAATACTCTGAGAATCTTGTGGCATACCAGACTCCGCATGGGTCTCGGTAGAGGCCTGCGACTCAAAAGTAGCGGGTATCAGGGGCTGCGAAAGTGCCTCACTGAATACCGGCGAACCGGCGACTGTCTTAGAAGTTTCGTCGTCGGTTTTGGACCTCGACAGGCTGTCTTTTTTTTTGCGTTTTTTGTGAACTCCGGTAGTCGGACTGCTAACCAATGACATTTCAGGGTAATTAAATCTTGATCCACAATATTTAGAAGCAAAAATATACAGACGCTTAATAGTGCGTTTGTTAAATCTAGCACAAAACCGACATCAAGGCACGTTATGATCTGGGCCTAGGCAAGGAATACAGTACAAATGAAAATCCTTATGAGGTATTTGCTTCCCACAAGTAATGCAATTATTAACTTTTACTGACATCGGTAAGGAGCAAGAAAAAGTTTCCCCAATGGGGTACTTAGCTTTAGTTGAAGACTTCGGTTCTGAAATTCGAATGAGAAAATTTCAGGAGTCGGCCAACCAGCACTTGCGAACTGCTTCTGCTTCGGGCACCCCGCGGCAAGAAAGACTGAATAAAATGGCTTCGGCTGCATGTTTTATACCCCTGATGACCTGACGTCATGGAAGAGGAGACAGCAACCGACGCAGGACTTTGTTATTCAGGCCGACTGAGGGCAACCTGCCAGCAGATTACCCAAATGTAATGACTACAACAGTGAAACACGAAGAACATCAGTTGCAAACCTTGTTGCTGGTTGTGACATACCAATGGCAGAAGGACTGTATACTGAAAGGCATAATAATGCGTCAAGACTGTTGCACTGGGGATTGTGCAAACATAATACTGAAGTAGCTGAAAAACACTTGAAACATGAGCCACAAAATATCACAGAAAATGGTTAAGTCTACATCATATTGGATCACCTATTATCAGCAGTTCAAAAGACAAGACATGAAAAAAACAGACACAGTGGTCCATAAAAAGAAGACAAAAGTAGCACTGATCATTGAAATTGCTACACCCAGTGACTACAGGGTCCTGCATACAGAGAGACACAAAGTCATAAAATATGAAGATTTGCAGGCAGAAATGACAGCAATGTGGAAGAAAGATACCCAG
Organism: Protopterus annectens; assembly: GCF_019279795.1. Lineage (NCBI taxonomy): Eukaryota > Metazoa > Chordata > Ceratodontiformes > Protopteridae > Protopterus > Protopterus annectens. Next base: position 498,661,303 of record NC_056745.1, read on the forward strand.
ACAGTTCCAATAGTAGTAGGAGCAACGGGTCTTAAAAAAAAAATCTACAATCATATTTAGATATGTTACCAATACATGTAACTTTGTACGAATTGCAGAAGGAGCCATTACTAGGCACACTGCGGGTGCTGCAAAGAGCACTTCTGGCTGACATCAAAGATTGAAACAATACTAATTTCATGAAGTTTAATCATACTTTGAATTAGAATGGGGTCCATTCCCATCACAGTATTAGAAGCCCAAAAGACTTGGAGAAATTAAAATAGAATGAGGCCACTTGATAAAACATGAATAAAAACAGCTCCATACTTCTTTTCAATAAAGGTGTTTAAACAAGGCCACAACCAAAGCAATGTATTTTTAAACATATGAGTATACTTGGGATTATCAAAGAGTAGCAGAGAAGTATCAGACAACCTGAGTAGGAGATTATAGAAGAATGAGAGATATAATAGTCTACAAAATTATATTAAAGCAAACACTCATTTAGATACTTTTTAAGAACAACTTGGACACTTATTATGGGAATGGTTGTTTTGGTATATTAGCATGTTAGAAGGGCAATACTGCTGTAGTTGAAACAGTATGCATGTATGCAGGTACATGAGATAGATGCAAACATACTAAAGAGGCTGTTATAAACAGGACAGAAAGAAAGTTCTCAAAAACAATCTGCTTAAGTTCACTACATGTTAATACAAATGAGACAGCACACTTAAAACACATCTGCATTATTAATATACAAGGAAAATGGCAGTTAGCTAAACACTAAGCATAAAAAAATACAGAAAACCAGTTGTGGGTAATCCCTCCTGTACCCTCTTTAATAATACAAAGTTATACTGCAAACTAACTTGAAAAAAGAACATGCATTTTAAAATATGAACCTGTGCCCTGTTCCTCTTTAGAATCAGCTGACCAGGGCACAGTAAAGTGCAAGAAATTCAGATGAACAATCAATGAAGAATAAAGATACCAACAGGGAAAGACATCCTGTGCTAAAATGTACCACAACATTTTTGCTGTGTCACACAGAGCTAGTGAACAAAAGGCCAGCTGACCTCCATCAAGGGAATATGCAGCCCCAGGCTTGACATACAGCTTGTACTAATTTACAAGAATATCCAAGGAAGAAAACATTAAAGTGTGGAAATCCATGTTCAAAAGACAAAAATGTGTGTGTGTGTGTGTGTGTGTATTTAAATATATAATATAAATATTAAAACTCAGAAAAACCTGTTAAGTATTACACCTCATATACTGTCTGCTTTTAAACACAAAATGCTAGCCAAACAAATACAGTCATTTAAACATGGAGACTGGGTATCGACACCAGTGGAGTTACTTATGTGGCCTCATCTTTACTGTGCCCTGTACTCTATATAGGTAAGGCTGAAAATAGCCTTAAAACTAAGACTTACCAACATCTTTATACCATAAAAAATAACGATTTTACTAACGCTCTGGCTAGACACTCAGGAGAACTAAGACTTTTAAAAAATTTATTTTTTGTGTGTTGGAAAAGGTACACAGAAACATGAGGGGGTGGCAGTTGGTCTGCTGAAGTGGAGTCTAGGAAAGTACATTGGTAGATTTTATTGAATGCTACCCAATCTCCAGGTTTAAATGACCATATTTCTTTGACCAACATTTTGCATTTAAAAGCTTACGAAATATGGGGCATAACACTTAACAGGTTTTTCTGACTTTTAATATTCGTTGTATATTTAAATACACACAAAGTTTATACTCATTGCACATTGTATAATTATTTTTGTATGCATTTTTATTAAGTGGATATACTAAAATAAGTTAATTATTTTGATTAGATTTTTTTACATTAATGTTACTTTGAATATTTACATTTTAGTTAATTGATATAGGAAGAATAAGGTGTATAAAAAAGTCTTGTTAGCACTTGTTTTTTTAATCTGATGAAGTTCTAGGTAAAATAAAAAGGAACAAAAGCACTAATTTTTGCATCTTACTACTGGCTGGTATAGGATTTTGTGGTTTTAATATTATAATCCCCCCCGAAATATATATATATATATATATATATATATAGAGAGAGAGAGAAAGAGAGAGAGATAATAAGGATGTCGATGGGTGGGTACTGCCACTGAGGCAGTGGAAATTTGAACATCTGCTGTAAAAGGTAAGGAGGACTTTCACAACTGTACTTTGTTCATCATTCACACTGCCACAATGGCATACGGATACATTCCCAAAGCTTACCCTACCTGGGAGGATAAAAGATAAGGATCCAGGAGCCCCTGGAGAATGGTCATTATAAAGCCTGCTCTGAAAGTTGAGAAAACTTGTAGTGCTTTTTAAAAGAACGATAAGAGTATCAGGATACTGCCTCTACAATACTTCCAGACTCCACTCCCTTCCAATGTACCACCAAAGAGGATAAGGCTGCTCAAACATTGTCTTGAATAGATTTACCATGGTGTGAGTAACAAAAAGCAGCAGCAGAGGACAACCAATGAGCAATCAGAGGCTGGCACTTCTTAGCCCCAGAATAGGAAATAATCAGAGGTCTGGCTTTCCAGAAGGGCTTAGTTCTGACAAGACAGTAGCTGAGCTTCCTATGCACATCCAAGGTATGTGGATCTTCTCCCCGTTGATTTTAGGTTCTGGAAAGAAAACTTGGAGAGTGATGACTTGATTCATGGTTGGTACAGAGGTGCATTGATTAGCATTGTTGCCTCACAGCGACAGGCTCTCCCGGTCGACTCTTGGTTGGGGCACCTTCTGTGAGGAGTCTGCAGGTCCTCCCCATGTTCACATGGGTTTCCCTTTAGTGCTCTGGTTTCCTCCCACATTCCAAAAACATGCGTCTAGAGCGTTTCTCCCCAGGCCTCCTTTGGAAATGAGCTCTGTCCCAGTTGGACTTTCCCGGTAAACAAATGTTAAATAAATAAAATTCAGGGTAAAGTCAGAAACATTTGTCATGAAAAATGGACTACTGCATAAGAAAAAACTAAATATTGTAGAGAATCAGATAAAGTCAGCCGACCATGAGGGTATGCAGCTCAGACATGTGCCTTACAGATGTCAGAGTAATAAGCAAAACTATTTAGGAGATAAGGTCAGCTTTACAAGAACAAACTTGTGAACATAAAATTTTCTAGATGCAGGCTTTCTTGCAATACCTGCTGCACATCCTCATGGAGCAAGTGTCTAGCAGGTTTCAAAACAAAATCATTCAGGCTGTCAGCTGTATTTGTTCCAAGGTGAGGTGCACCAGTCACCCTTGACACTGTGTGAGCAGAGAGAGTGTGTGGCTAATTCCATTAAAAGTAAGAATCAACTTTGCCTGGGTCAAAAAGGGAGTCACCACAATGACCTTTGGTAATTCTTTCTAAATTTTCAAAGTACCTTGGATATCAGTGGAAGGGTACAAATGCATAAAGGAACATTCCCGTCCAATAATATGAGAATGTGCATGTCCTCTAAGCATGGCTACAAGGATGTCTTGAACAGAATTCTCCCAACTGTCTGTTTTGAAAGGAGACAGATTTACTTGACATGTTTCCCACATATGGATCAAATTCTGGAAGACCTCGGAGACTTCCAAAATGGCTGCACACTGAGTAACAGTTTAACTCTAGCTCTCCCACTGTGAAAACAAAAACTCGACAGAGAAGGCCAGTAGACTTTTGTGTTTATGGGTAAATTTCGGTAACTGGCTAGTAAGTGTACTGCCTGGATGCCATGAAAAAAGAATTCAGAGCACCTGGAAAAAAACAGCTACAAAAAGTGAGGAAGAAACACTGACTGAGGAAAGTTCTGCAGCTGTTCAGCAAAAAAGCAATGCAATCTCCAGACATGACTTTCATTAATCTACAGGATAATATAAGACAGCTGCACATAAGACCTGGTTAAAATAAACAAAACACTGATGGAGTATATCAACACAAATAACAAAAGGTTGGAAAAAATGGAAGAAGCTTTAAACAGAAATTCAGACAAAGTGATAAAGCTACAAAAATCAGAGGTTGAAATGAAGAAAAAGTGGGCTAAACATGAGACTGCTCAGGAAGAGATGTTTCAAAAAATAATAGAATTAGAGGACAGAGCATGTACGAAAAACATGAGATTTTCAGTTATACTAGAGAAGTGGAAGGAACAGACTGCATTAATTTTATGAAAGCACAAATAAGCAACTGGACAGGTACTCCACAACAGGAGCTGTTAGTTGAAAGGACACATTGTGTGTATGCTCCAAACCTGGCTATGATAAAGCAACCTAGACCCTTAATATTAAAGATGCAATCTTAAAAGCAGGAGTAGATGATTCTGACAAGACTGTGGCAGGAGGACAAAATACTAAAAGTGAGAGAGAGAGCAGAGTGTTTGTGGAGAATGATTATTCATTGTACACCAGGCAGAAGAGGAGTAAATTAATTCCACTATTCAGGGAATTTCAAGACGCAGTTCTGAGATTCAAACTGCTGTATCCAGCTGTCTTCAGGGTATTCTTCCCTGGAGGGACAACATAATTTTTCATGAAGTACATACTAAGGAGGAAATACAAAAGTTTGTCCAACAAAAATTGTGAAACAGGAGATTCTGCTTCTTGTTCTTCTGGTAATAAAGACCACAGACAGACTGTACATGTGAAACATTTCCACTGTTTCAACGGAAAATGTTAGAGATAAGGAAGGGACCACAAGAGTTGACTAGAAGAATTGAGAGTACGTTAGAAATGAAGCAGAGAGAGGATTTGGGAGACAGAAATGAATAGTAATAAAACAGGAATGTAATGTGGGATTACAATGCAATAACTATATTTGTGAAATAAGACAGAACAAGAAAATCTGGAAATTTTGGACTTTTTCAGAATTTATTGGACTTGTGGAGGACTCAAGCATATACTTCATGTCATTAATGTTTGGAAAAATGCTTTGGGGAGGGAAAGAGAGGGGAGAATGTTAACTGTAAGCAAAGAAAACGTTTTCTTAAAAGCACTACTTTTGTGGTGTATGGTTTTCTTTCATGCTATAAAGTAAAGTTTTCTCAGTTATTTTTAAGTGAACTGGGGATTATAAACAGGTGATGCTGTTCTTTTTCTTATTATTATTCAGTTTTAAGAAATGTAGACACTGCAATGTAAAACGGTGTTGAAGTTTTGAACAGTTTTATATCTTATTTAGAATCCACTACTAATTTTTTGCATTTTACTATGCAGTACTCCTATAATGAAATTGATTTTTTGGATGCTGCCTTACAAAGGGATGAGGTGAATCGTTTTAACACCAAGATTTTTAGAAAACCACGATGGAGGAATGGCCTACTAGCTAAAGATAGTATGCACCCCAATTATGTTTTTCATAATGTTATCAAAGGGCAGGGTGTCAGAGCCTTACGGCTTTGTATGAATGAGGGTGATTTAAATCAGGAATTAGAAGCTCTGACTGCCAGATTTGCTGAGAGGAGTACTGCACTAAGGAAGTGAAAAAGCATGTTTCTAATGCTGTACAGAGCAGAGATACAGTGGCAGCACCATGGTTCTCTAAGAAAGGTACTAAACATAGGAGAAGTAACTCAGTGAAGCAGGCTCAGCCTAGAAGTAAACTGAATTTGTATATTAAGTATAGTAAGGATATAAAAGGGGTCTGTGAAGTAATATGGGGTAACTGGAAAATTGTACAAATGGATGATACTTTAAAAGAAATAGTGGGAGGAGCACAAAATTTTGTTTTTAGGAGGAACAGGAATCCTAAACAGATCCTGTGTAACAAGAACTATGATAAGAAGAAGGTACTTGAACAGACAGGCAGGTAAAATGGGTACGTATCCCTGTCAACACTGTTAAGCATGCCCTTTAATACCTATAATTCAAGAATTTGTACATCCTATTGACAACAGAGTATTTAAACCTAAACTGTAACTCAATGAATGTTGTGTACCTGGCTAGGTGCCTGTGTTGCACATCATTTTATGTCGGGACGACCAACTGTAAACTTATGGATAGGATCCTGAAACATTTATCAGCCATAACTTTGAGCAATACACATACTGTTCTCTTTCAACATATTAAAGAACATACAGGACACCACTTTACTTTCATGGTTTTACAACTGGTTAAGGTGAATGCCACAGGGGGCGATATTGTCAATCAGACTGAATACTGTGAGGTATAACAGATTGTAAAGCTAGCTGCTGACAGAAGTCCAGGATTCAATGGAGTGGTACCTTTAAAACCTGCTCTTAGAAGGCGTAGACCTGTGACTTAGATGATTAGATCTTGATGTTCACTGGCTTATTGTTAAATATTTTTAAAAAGGTTTTTGTTTTCTTGTATATGTCAGATGAAGGGTGTATCCTGAAAGCACTTACATTTTGTATTAAACGTTCTACGTTTTTACTATAGCCTGGTGGTCCATGAAAAAGAAGTTGTGTCTTACCATAACATTCCATCTTTGTTGTAGATCTTTATTCATTCATTACTGATAAGACTTTGGTTCCTTCCTCGGAACCGACATGGCCGTTTCCAAGCTCGCGCCAGCCAAAAACTCTCAGCTAAGACCTACCCATAATGCCCCTCTCATAGTCTCTTCAGATCAAGTTTGCCTGCCCCTATATTATAGAGATAGCAAGAGAGACAGTAGGAGGCTCTGTCTGAGCAAGTACCTTAACCAGGAGTTCCTGAAGTCCACCAGGAGTCCAGGCAGGGAAAAGGAGGGTGGGAAGTAATGAATGAAGATCTACAACACAGACTGAACGTTATGGTAAGACATAACTTCTTTATCTGATGTTGTAAATCTTTATTCATTCCTTACTGATAGGACCGAGTCCCCAGCTACTAGAGTCCTGGGTGGCCCTAAGGAAGGATTTTCCTGAGTACCATAGAACCAAAAGATGCTCATCCCCTGGAGGCCAAATCCAATTTGTAATGAGTGATAAAGGTATGAGGTCTTGCCCAAGTGGCTGCTGCGCAGATATCACCCATAGAGGCTTTGGAATGAAAAGACATAGAAGTAGCCATCGATCTAGTAGAATGAGCCTTTATTCTGGAAAGTAAGGACAGTTTATTCTGATGGTAGATGAAGGCAATGATGTTTCTAAGCCAGGAGGATACAGTTACTTTGGAAACAGGTTTACCCAATCTGGGTCCTGCAAAGGCCACAAACAATTGATCCGTTTTCCTGAAAGATTTAGTCCTGTCCAAATAAAAATGAAACTGCCTATGAACATAAAGGGTGAGCAAAAGATACTACCCTCTGTTTGAATGCTGAGGGGAGAAAACCGGCAGGTTAATAGATTGAAAATCCAGAAATGACCTTGGGCAAGAATGAAGGGTCAGTACGAAGGGACACTCTATCCCTGTGGAAGTTCAAGTAAGGTCTCTTGACACTCAAGGCCTGCAACTCAGATACTCTTCTAGCTGAGGTAAGTGCTACTAGTAAAGTCTTCCATGATAAAAAAATTTATATCACATGAATCAGAAGGCTCGAAAGGAGGCCTTGTTAACGACTGAAGTACCAAAGTCAAGTCCCAGGGTTCTATGGGGGGCTTGACAGGAGGTTTATCGTGCAATACTCCTTTCAAAAAGGTTTTGCACAAATGGTGTGACATAACAGAATTATCAAATCCATTATGAAAATTTGCGATGACTGCTAAATGCACAGTAACTGTCGATGCTGAGACTCCTGCATGTAGAAAAGTAGTCAGGTGCTGTAGGAACTTTTGAATAGGCATAGAGAAAGGGGTCTATGTTCTGATCTTTGGCCCAAGTAGAGAACATAGTCCATTTACTAGAATACATTTTTCTGGTGGAAGATTTGTGTGAAGCCAAAAGAATCTCACGGGCGGGAGATGAGATATCAGGCAGCCTGGCAATCATCAGAAGTGGAGGAACCAAGCTGTAAGCTTGAGGCTGTGGAGATTGGGTGACTAAATCCCTGAGACAGCAGACCTTGAGAATGATCCAGGATCCACAGGCTGTGAATCAGATGAGGCCATAGGAAAGGAAACCAGACTTGCCGGGGCCAATAAGGGGCAATGAGGATCACTTTGCTTCCCAACCTTTGAGCTCTCTGGAGGAATTTCAGAATGAGTGGAAACTGGGGAAAGGCATAAAGTAGACCCGGGGGCCAATTGTGCATTACAGCGTCCCTCTGTGATTCCCCCTGAGGGGGGATCTGGGCAAAGTAGCTTCTGCATTTGTTGTTTAGAGGGGAAGCAAACCGATTGCAGCAAGGCCTGCCCCAGTGGCGGAAGATCCGATCTGCTATTACAGGACTGAGGGACCATTCGTGAGGCATTAGGATGTTCCTGCTCAGATTGTCCGGAATAAGGTTAGAACTCCCAGGAATGTGCGCTGCTATAAGAAAGCAGTTGGAAGCTATCACCTAGTGCAAAACCTTCACGGCTTCCCGACACAGGGGGCAAGACCTGGTTCCACCTTGTCTGTTTATATACCAGACGACTGACATGTTATCCGACTGAATTGCAATAGTCCCGGAAGGGAGGGATGTATGAAACATTTGCAACACTAAAAGAACTGCCCTCAATTCCAGGACATGTGTGTGCAAATTGGCCTCCATGGGGGACCAGGTGCCTTGGACCATTTTTCCCTGGAAATGCCCCCCACACCCTAACAGGGAAGTGTCCGTGGTCACTGTGGCCCTGGGCTGGGGGGGACAGAATGGTCGAAAACAAAGATTTGATTCTAGCTTCATCCACCATAGCATTTCTTTCTTGCAAAGGTTTGTAAGGCGTATCATGTGGTCGAGTGGGTGTATTAAGATCGACCATTGTGAAGAAAGGAGCCACTGTAATATTCTCATGTGTAACCTCACCAGTGATACTAGGGTAATGGTGGCTGCCATAGAGCCTAAGAGTTGCAGTACAAGGCATGCTGGTACAAAAGTCTGTGGAAGGAGGGCTTGGATCTGGTGTCTTATTTTCGAAAGCCTGTGAGGAGGGAGGGAAGCTTGACAGGATGTTGTGTTGAAGACCGCTCCAATTAATTCCAGTGTTTTTGTTGGGAAGATCTGAGATTTGTTCTTGTTGATCATAATCCCCAAGCAGAGAGCAAGGCCTTGAATGTAAGAGAGACTGCAAGTTAGAAGATTCCTGGTCTCTGTGGTAAGGAGAAAATTGTCTAGATACGGAAACACCTGGAATCCTTGTAGTCGAAAATGAGCTACTACAACTGCCATACATTTGGTGAACACTCCGGGGGGGGGGGCTGTCGAGAGACCGAATGGCAGTACCCTGAACTCTGGTAGTGATTGGCTCCCAGCTGGAAGCAGAGAAATCTCCGGGAGTGCTGATCTATCTTTATGTGGTAATACGCGTCCTGGAGATCTACAGAGCACATCCAGTTGTTATTCCCTAGAAAGGGGAGAATGGACTGTACCATGACCATCCTGAATTTTTGAGGTTTCATAAATTTGTTCAATAGGCTGTGATCCAGGATTGAGTAAAACCCAGATCCTCTCTGGTCTGGTGGGACTGGCTGGATGACTCTTTTTCTTAGCAGCTTTTCTATTTCTAAGGCTGCTACCTCCCTCTGGTGGCACATTGGGGATTCGTCTGATGGGTCTGTGAGTTAAATCGAATGGGATATGGTAGCCTCTGGATATTATTCTCAGCACCCAAACATCGGTAGTAGTAAGTTGCCAGGCTGGTAGGTGCAGAGAAAAATGACCCCCGACTGCTTCCAGAGGAAAGCAATCGGGCCGCTGCTCAGGAGCACTGGTAGGGTTGGCCAGAGAAGGAATCTCTAGTGCCCTGGTTGCATAGACCCCCTCTACCCCGAAAGGGGAGTCTTCCAGATGAGTTGCCCCCTCTGCCCCAGGGGGATTGCTCACCATGAGTGTCATGAAAAGATCCCTGGGACTTCTTGAACCACAATTTCCCTCCCCTCTGGTTCCTGGAGTAGGACCCCTGGAGGGTGGAAAAACGTATGCTCACAGCAGACAAGGTCTTTCCATCTTTCTCACTTCGTGCTAGTGCGTCTCGTACTTTGGGACCAAAAAGTGCAGCTTTGTCGACAGGCGTGTTGACGAAGGAAGACTTAAAGGGGTCTTCAAAATCACACAAACGCATCCAAGCATGAAGTCTCATGACAATGCCTGATGTGGCAGCTCGAGCTGCCCCCTCGGTGGTGTGAGATACCAAATGCATCAATGAGTTCGAGATAGATTCTAAGGTAGCTAGCTGCGAGTTGACAGTGTTATGTACCTCATCAGGTAGTACCCCTGCCAAAGAGGTAGACATTTCAGAAATTAGGTCTCTTTGTAGGCGAATGAAGTGTGCCAGATAATTCAGCGACCGAATGGCAAAGGTCGCTGAAAGCATAGATCCACTTCCCCAGTCTGTCCATGGCCCGAGACTCCTGTTCAGAGGATGGACAGTGGAACTATCTTCTGCCAGGTCCCTCTTGGTGGCCACCACCATGACCACGGAGAATCAAAGTGCTTCCTCTTGTACCTTTTCTTCCGGGGTGGCTCCCCAGTGGAACCTTCTGAGGAGGACTCCGGAGAAAGGGTTCCCTTCAAAGGGAGGTCTTGTGGCTCCCATACCCAGGATCCTACAGTAGGGGGTTGGGACAGCTGCATGCTAGAGGAGGGGGTTCTGGTGTTGATACCATTGGTGCTGACTGCAAGCCTGTGGAGGCAAGGACCCTCTCCATCACCTGGAAAGCAGGCCTGCCTGAGGAAGGATGGGAGCCCAGAACCGAGAAGGACAACCTCGGAACCAGGATCACACCCCGCCTGGAGTAGCCCGCCTCCAGGTGAGGAGCTCCGGGAGGACTGGAAGCTGTCGGATCCGTGGACATAGACGGCACCAGCGAAAAAAAGGGCGCCGGACTAGGTACCACAGTGCCGACAGCCCAAACACTGCTCTGAGAGTGTATCGGCTCCAACGGAGCCGATGCAGCAAGGGAGGTCGGTGCCGACCGAGGAAACTCTGCAGTTGGAGCAGAGACAGTATGCTCCGGGGTGGTCATCGATACTGAGATCTCCGGGGAATGGGTAGAGGCCGGAGGATAAACAAGTGAGAATGCTGTGAAGGGTTCCGTGCCAAAGGGAAAGGAAGGTCTAGCTGGGGTGGGCAATCCCCTAGCTGCCAGAAGCTGGTCCACAATCCACACATCTTGTTCAGAAAGGCTCCTGGTGGATCTATAAGAGGCTGATGAAAGACAGTCAGGTCTTTCAAGAAAGGGGCTAAACTGGTGCCCCGATAAAGGGTCATAAGTTGGAGAGCATCTGGTTCTTGGGAGATGTTCAACCTTAGGAACTGAGGTCATAGTCTGTGGAGTCAAATAAGCTATCGGCACCTTGGCCTTGGATAGTGCCGAAGCGGGTATGGTCATCAAAGCCAGTGTCAGGACCAAGGACAGCACCGAAGACGATGGTGCCGAAGCTGGAACTGAAATAGGAGACAACATCAGAGACGGCAACGAGGGAGAAGACACAGGGCCTGGTGCTGAAGTAGTCTGCGCCGAGGAAGCTTGGTGCCGACTTGGTTCCGTAATGGTCGGGGATGCAGGAACCAAGTGACTTTGTTTCTCCTTGTGTTTCTTAGTTTTAGGAGGTGGTGAGACCTCCGACCCAGAGACAGCCTCCGAAAAAGGCGTTTTGACTAAACCTTTCAAGATTAGCTTATTTTTGTGCTCTGCTAGAGTGCGATTACGAAAACTACAGCAGATGTCACAAGAAGCATTTATATGGTCCACGCCCAAACAATAAATGCACCGAGCGTGACCAACCGAGTTGGGCATCTTGTGCCCATACTTGTCGCACTGTTTAAACCCCAACTTAACTTTGTCTGACACAGTGTACTGACAACAAAACTACCCAGAAGGAAACAAGTGAAAGAGAAAAAGGATTTGCTTTTTTTTTTTTTTTGAGAAAGATAAAGAGGGAAAGGAGAGAGTACCAACGATGGTATCTAAAAATACCACAAGTGGTAAAAAGAGGGCCTACTAAAGGTAGAAGGGAGGGACAGTACCAACGATGGTAAAAGGTTAAGTACCAAAGGTAGATAGTAGGAAATAGAAGCAGGTTACAGGCGAGAGGAGAAAATAGCAAGACTGACTAAAAAGAACGAAGGTTTGAGAGAAAACTACACAAAATACACAAATGTTCCACTTAGCTTTGAGGGAGGAGCTAGGCACATCTGACGAGGAATGCGGCAAACAAGATCTGAAGAGACTATGAGAAGGGCATTATGTGTAGGTCTTAGCTGAGAGTTTTTGGCTGACACGAGCTTGGAAAATGCTGTGTCGGTTCAGAGGACGGAATCAAAGTCCTATCAGTAAGGAATGAATAAAGATTTACAAGATCATATGTCTTTTTTTACTGTTCTTTTGTAAGGTTTGCTTACATGGACCTTTAGTGCCTCTACCTGCAATTTTTGTTTCTTCATTTTTGCACATGGGGTTGGGTGTCATTTCAACAGTAACATTCATCTAGATCCAAGATTTACACCACCAGATGGCTAGCCCTGCTGTGGTAATTCTTCCATGCCACACACTTGCACGCACGCACGCACACAAACACACACACACACCTACGGCCGATTTAGAGTGCTCCCTACGACGCATGTCTTTGGAAAGTGGGAGGAAAAGTACAGTTTTGTACCTACCATAAATGTAGATGTTCGAGGATCCCATTGCTGCAGTCCTAACTATTGGGTATAGTCCGCATCCAGTCGGCCCGAATACCAGAGTATAAGGCTGACGTCGGTCAGGGCGCATTAGACTGACGTCAGTACGTCAGGGTACTAATGCGCATGACCGACGTCATATCCTCAGTCTTTTCTTGCCCCAGATGTCAGAAGATCCTAAAAAGACAAGGCCCAAAATACCTGCACCAAAAATATGTACAATATATACAAGAATATATACAAAAATATAAGCATGTAACCTCACCTACACAACCACCCCTAAACACAGAGGGAAGGAGGGAGGTAAATTGGACTGCAGCAATGGGATCCTCGAACATCTACATTTATGGTAGGTACAAAACTGTACTATGTTCTTCGTTCCCCATTGCTGCAGTCCTAACTATTGGGTAGAATCCCAAAGCAGAGGTAAGGGAGGCTGGCAAATCATAAAGAAGCAGGAGCTGACAACATGCCTTGCAAAACAGCTGTGGCAAAACCAGCCCTAGACTTAGAGTAGATAGGAAGGTGATAATGCTTAGAGAAAGTATGCACTGAACTCCAAGTAGCTGCTTCCAAAATATCCTTAGTTGCCACCCCCCTTAGAAATGCTGTTGAAGTGGCAGTAGCCCTAGTGGAATGAGGCCTAATCCCAGCTGGAATCTTCTTACCATGATGGGAATAACAAAATGCAATGCAAAAGCCAATCCACCTAGAAATAGTTTGTTTTGACACAGGCTTGCCCTGTGAACTCAAAGCAAAAGAAACAAACAACTGCTGAGACTGCCTAAAATCCTTAGTCCTGCTTAAATAATAACGCAATTGCCTGTGTACATCTAAAGTGTGCAAAATCTTTTCCCCTTTATTTTGGGGGTCTGCATAAAAAGTAGGCAAATGAATAGTTTGGTTTAAAGCCACACTAGAAACCACCTTAGGCATAAAAGAAGGATTAGTACGTAATGATACCCTATCCTTATGGAAAATCAAAATGGCTCTACTGCCATAAGGGCCTGCAACTCAGACACCCTTCTTGCAGAAGTAATAGCCAACAGAAAAGCAGTCTTCCATGACAAGTATTTCAATTCAGCAGTAGCCGCAGGCTCAAAAGGTTGTAGAGTAAGTTTTTCCAACACAAAATTGAGATCCCAAGCAGGAGTAGGAGCTCTACGGGGGTCTTATATTCTTTGCCCCTCTAAGAAACTGCTTGAACAAAGGATGCGAAAACAATGGTGGGTCACAATCATAGTGAGCTGAAATTGCTGCAGCATGAATCTTAATGGAAGAGAAGGACAAACCTTTGTCCAATAACTCAGTAAGGTATTGAAGAGCCACACTCAAATTAGGCTCAGAAACCTGCAAATTCTTTGCTGTACTCCAAAATAAAAATCTCTTCCATTTTTCTGCGTACACTTTCCTTGTACTAGGTCTTCTAGCTTCCATAATCACATTTAAAACTTGTTGAGGAAGTTGAGACCTGCTGTGTTTCAACACAGAAGATGCCAGGCTGTTAGATGAAGAGAGTGAAGCTTGACATTGAGCAGATGACCATCCTTCTGAGATAACAGATGAGGAATCAGAGGTAAAGGCCATGGAGGCTTCCTTACCAGACTCCGTAGTAGTGGGTACCAGTGTTGCCGAGGCCAATCTGGAGCTATCAAAATCATCCTTGGCCTGTCTTGCCTGACCTTTAATAGTACCTTTGGAAGAAGAGGCAGAGGAGGAAAGGCATACACATGAAGGTTTTTCCAACTGAAAGACAGAGCATCCACTTTCCAAGCTGTGTGATGAAACCCCTTTGTGCAATACTGTGGCAGCTGGTGGTTTAGCGGAGAAGCGAACAGATCTATGTCTGGAGTTCCCCATGACACTGTCAATTTTTGAAATACATGAAGATCCAGTTTCCACTCGTGGGGATCCATGATTTGTCTGCTTAACACATCTGCTAAGGAGTTCTGTGCTCCCGGCAGAAACCTTGCCTGAAGAGTTAGTTGCAAGCTTAGCGCAGTCTCCCATAAAATCATTGCTTGCCTGCATAAAGGATAAGAATGTGTTCCCCCTTGCTTGTTGATGTACCACATGACAGTTGTGTTGTCTGTTAGAATCAACACCTGCCCTGGAAGAAGTAACTCCTTGAAAGCCATTAATGCAAACTGGACTGCTAACATCTCCTTCATGTTGATATGTAGATGCTGTAGTCTGGCAGGCCACTTGTCTTGTATCCACTTTCCATTTAGATGAGCTCCCCAAGCAATGTCCGAGGCATCTGTCGTTAAAATCTGACTCCGCCTCTGGCCGGCTCACAGAGAGTCCCTTGTTTAGGTGACATTCCTGAGCCCACCACCAAAATTCTTTTTGAAGGCAAGGTATTATTGGAATGACAGTGTCCAAATCCTGGCAGTGCTGTGTCCATACATTTTGAGATACCATTGTAGCTTCCTCATATGCAGTTTGGCATTGGGAAGCACCAGAATACAAGATGCCATGAACCCTAATGCTTGAAGGACTGTCCTTGCAGTCAGCACGGACTGATGAGATAGTTGATGGAAGTAAAGTGATAGACTCTTTTGTTTGTCCGGGGTTAAAAAGGCCATCTGGGCTGCTGTATTCAGTCTCACACCCAGAAAGCACATGTCTTGAGAGGGTACTAGACTGGACTTTATTTCGTTCACAGAATACCCTAGGCATCTTAGCACTGCTATGACATGTTCCAGATGCTGTAGAAGGTCTTCCTTTTCTTGAGCCAGAATCAGGCAGTCGTCCAAGTAAGGATAGATTTGAATTCCTTGAAGCCTGAAGTAAGCTATCACTGGAGCCAGAACCTTTGTGAATACTCTGGGCGCAGTAGATAAGCCAAAGGGCAATGCAGAGAACTGATAATGAGAATTTCCAGCTCGAAACCGCAGATACTTCCTGCAACTTAGCCTTATAGGCACATGAAGGTAAGCTTCCTTGAGATCTAAAGTTACCATCCAGTGATCTTTGCCCAGCAGAGGTAAAAGCTGTTGTAACGTCAACATCTTGAACTTGGGAATGTCCAGAAAAGTGTTGAGGAGAGATAAATCCAAAATTGGTCTCCACGTGTTCCCCTTCTTTGGTACTAGGAACAGGCGAGAATAAAATCCTAGGCCCCTTTCTGATACAGGGACTGGCTGAATGGCCCCTATCTGGAGTAACTGAGAAACTTGCTTGTGAGCCTCTTTTCTTTGTGGAGGAGGAACGTCTGGCATGCCTTTGAAAGGGGCATTGTATGGAAATAAAATCTGTAACCGTGGTGAATGATATCCAACACCCATTTGTCTTGAGTAATTAAATCCCAATTTTCTTTGAAAAGAGACAGTCTTCCTCCCAAAGGAGCTGCCAGACGGGAATCTACTGGCAGCTGAAAAGACAGGTCATTGGGTCTGTTTACGAAAGGACTGACCCCTGCCCTCACCAGAAGTCTGAGCAGGTGAACTCCCTGTTCTAGGCCTAAAAGAACCTTGAGCCCTGCCCCTACCACGTCTAGACCTACCCCTAGACTGGGAATCATAAGCAGGATATGTCCACCCCTTAGCAGGCCAATTTCTACTAAACTTCGGTGGCTGCACCTGCAAATTATCTTTAACAGTTTGCATAGACTTAGCTTTGTCCTCCATTTTCTTTAAAACTGCTTCCACAGGCGATCCAAACAACACATCAGACTGTAAAGGAGCATCCAAAATCCTAGTCTTAACATGCTCAGCTAAATTCTGATCCTTCAACCAGGCATGCCTGCGAAGAACAGAACTAGTAGCAGCCACCCTCGAGGAGGCCTGTACAGCATCAAAACCACATTGCAAAGAATGCTTACCCACTTGTTCAGACACATGAACCAAATCCAGCAACTCTTTACACTCAATACCTTCCGCCAAAGCATCCACCTTAGATTTCAATTGTGAAAGGAGATAATTCTGATATTTTAGCATGTGAAACTGACAATTCAATGCTCTCATGGCTAGAGTGGAAGAAGTATACACTTTCTTTCCCCACCTATCCAAAGCCCTTGCCTCTTTATCAGTGGGAACAGGATTTTTAACCACAGAAGCTTTAACACCTTAGGCCCTTGAGAAATAGTTTCTGGGTCCGCCCTAGGACTCTTAAACAAATACTTATGAGCTTCGGGCACCCTATAATACCTATCAGGCTTAACAGGAGCAGGAGGCAACGAGTCAGGGTTCAAGGAAGCCTCTGCAAAACATCTTCCACCACATTCAACACAGGAGGAATAGCTAAGGGCCTATGCTGGGGTAAAAACAAGAATTCCCTAAGCCTTTTCCTGGAATCAGAGTAATCCTGGCCTTCCCATTTAAAGTGCTCCCTCATGGAATGCAGAGTCTCTGAAAATGAGAAATCCTCAGGAGGAGAAGCTGTAGGAGTGGAATCATCCACATCAGAATCAGAATAAGTAGGATACTCCTGTAAGTCTTCCAGAAGACTCTGAAGCCTCTGAACACTGTTCAAAACTATCAAACTCGGTTCCACCCTAGGCCTCTTATCAGGCGGGGCATAGAACCTCTAATCATAGTAATCAAATCTTCTGCCATTTTAAGCATATGTTTCTTAGGTACAGAACCCGAAATGCTAGGAGAAGCCCCCACTGAAGCTGAACTAGGCCTACCTCTCAAAGAAGTTTTGGCAACAGAAGGAGAGGCTCTAACTACCTTGGGAAGAGAGGGAAGAACAGTCACGTGAGAAGCCCCCTCAGCCTGGCCTACCTCCTGAGAAGGCACATCCTGTAACAGTAAAGTTTCTGCCTGGGACTCCATGGAAACTCCTGGCAAAACCTCTGGCTCCACTGAGCCTTCTAAAGAACCGACGTCCGGGACTGCCGGTTTATCAACCCTAGGCTTCGCTGTTTTGTCCTTGCGCTTCTTGGACGAAGCGGGCGTCGGAGCATCCGACGGCATTTTATAATTGCAACGCTTCCCAAACACTAACCTGGCACAGTCTAACCTCCTCTTAATAGTGCGTTTGTTAAACCTAGCACAAGAGCGGCAACCAACAACGTCGTGCTCAGGCCCTAAACAAGGTATACACAAGGTATGGTAATCCCTATGAGGTATCTGTTTCCCACAAGAAATACAGTTATTCACTTTTTCTGACATCCGGTAAAATACTGAGGCAAGAAAAAACCAAAATGTTCTAACGGGTACTTAGCCAACTCTGTTTCGGTCTGAAACTCCGGTTTCGGAAATATTTCAGAACGCCAACCTGCACTCGCAAAACTGCTTCTGCATCGGACCATGCGGCAAAAAAGACTGGGGATATGATGTCGGTCATGCGCATTAGTACCCTGACGTACTGACGTCAGTCTAATGCGCCCTGACCGACGTCAGCCTTATACTCTGGTATTCGGGCCGACTGGATGCGGACTATACCCAATAGTTAGGACTGCAGCAATGGGGAACGAAGAACATCTGGAACACCCAGAGGAAACCCACGTGAACACAGACAGGACATGCAGACTACGCACAGAAGACACCACAGATGAGAACCTCTTGCTGTGAGGTAACAATGCTATCTGTGCCACTGTGCTGCCCTCACTTTTCCAAATAGTGCTACAAAATCAAATACATGCCCTTAATTCAAATAAGAAAATGTTTAAATCAGAATACATAAGCATTTCCTTAAAAATTTCCATATCAAAAATGACAAAAAAAACTCAACAGAAAATGAAAAATGTAGTCTGAAGTAAAATTGCGATTTAACAATAAAAACAGCTACAACAGTGTTAAAACAGTAGTATGTATCACATAAATGAAGAAAAAAAGTGAAAAAATGCAATATTTTCCTGTGAGAACTTCAAAATGAAGGAGATAAATGGGTGCAATTAAATCGTCGCGTCACTCTACATGCAAGAGGCATCCCTTGCATTCATCTGACACCATAGAATTTTAATTTCCCAGTACAAATAATAACACTTTAGAAAAGCCCCATAACTGCTCAAAAGCAGCGTTTTAAGCATACAAAAAAAACACAGCAGTAAGTTAGAATTCCCACAGGAATTAACAGTCCCAGAAAATAGCAAGCTTATTAAAAAGTTAATACATTTTTTAAATAGCACAGAAAGAAATGAAGCATATATAACAATAGACAGAAAGGAAAGTTCCAAAAGGGATCTTTATCTGAATCCGGAAGTTGTAATCCACCAATGCATGCTGCTGCAGAGATTCAGGTGTGTGATACCCACAGCTGGCACTAACAACAAAAAGAACTGACTTCCTGTGACAGGGGCTAGGGCTTTCCCTGATGGGAGGGGCTTAACTGATCCACTGTCACAGGGAGTCAGTGGACGGAATTCTGAGCTCTACAAACAGGCCAGCGGTATGGATTTGTGAAGGCTCAGAACACATATGCTACTAAGGTAGTGTGAATGATAAACATCAAGAAGACACACACTGAATACATAAAAGAGGGAAGGCTCAAGGAACTACAACTAAGTATTGTCAAAGAAAGAGTGCTGGATGACAGCAACAGTCTCCTTTTACTTATTCATTTATTTGCTGCTTATTATGAACACACTGTAACAGCAAAATGATTGCTAGAAGCTAAGAATACATGGGCCAGACAAGGCAAGTGAAAAGAAGGATGGGTAAAAAAATGACAAAAACAGAAAGTGCACCTTACCTGATAGGGAAAATGGGAGACAATGTGGGAAAAAGATTCTAAACTGTTGTTACAATCTATGCTTGTATGTTACAAGAGAAAATAGAAGCATGAAAAGAAAGAAAGAGCAAGTCTAGGGAAAAAAAGGCAGCAGAAAGCTGAAAAGGGTAAAATACTAAAGAATACTAAATATTTTCCTTTCCTACTTGGGTACAAGTTGAAATGATTACAACATATGATTTGTGAACTGCAATCAGAATGGTCTTTACATATGCATTCTCTCCAAAAAGGCAACAAAGCTTCAGGAAGTACCAATTAACCTGAAAATGAATAGCCACTGAACAATCTGTGGCATACTTCTCATACTAACAAATGCAAAGGCTATTTGTAAAAGAAAACAGAGATAAAAACTGAAGAAAAACTGTGACATACGCAAAGGTTAAAAAATCACAGCTGCAGGATGCACCAACAAACGTTACTAGAATGAAAACAAGGTAGAAAGTACAAATACATTCACAACCAGTCTGTAATATGTCAAGAAAACAGTATTCTTGACAATGAAGCTTAAGGTGAACTTCTTGGACTCCACTTCAGGACTAAATTGAAGCAACAACTGGAGACCCGACCATAATTTTTTGCAAAACAGTTTTAGCTACCCCAATGCATTTTTATATATAATATAATTAATATATATATATATATATATATATATATATATATATATATATATATATATATATATATATATATACATACATACATACACACACATACACACACACATATACACACACAGGTGTGGCAGCTAAAGCTGTCAAAATAGCTTTACCACTGCAGCACACCTTGCACTCCCCCATCCACACACACACATGCACCTCTAATCAATCAACAGTTTTGAAAGCTGTTAGGCATTTTGCTTTGGCACAAAGTTTTCTGCATGGTAATGCGAACTGTATTACAGCTTTTAAAGTTGTCAGTAGGGTCACAAATACAGTTCTGGGGGTGGCTGCCATCTACATGGTGAAGAAAAGGAGAAGTAACAGTTAAATCTAGCAAGAAACTCATTATAGCAAACTTGTAACAGCTAGGTTCTTTCATGTGAACCTTGTTTTTTCCCCCCTTCATTTCAGAACATAATCAGCATGCTCCACAGACTTTTTTTCCCCCAGAAAATAGATTTTCCTTTGCAATTAACAGACATAAGTAAGAAAGCTAAAATAACACACTTACAGTTAAGAAGGCAAGGCACTTCTCACAAACAGTGCTGTAGTTGGAAGGGGATCAATAGGACTTGTCAGAGTAATATGTGACTGTAATAAGAACCACTGCTTATAAACTAAGTCTAAATAAGGATAAAAATGTCAGTTTTAATTTAAACTTTGCACTCTAACTTAAACAGAAAATATATGCTACCTTAGCTACTTTTCTCCAGTTAATACAGTCGAAAAAATAGTATGTCCCTCTTTCATACGTGTTGGTCTTCATAGTTGGTTCCATTCCAGGCGCCCTTGTGATCCACACCCTTTCTTCTTTGTGGTACCTCCAGTCACGGTTAAAACTTAAACATGGAAGAAGTAAAGAAAAATATAATTATTCATTTTTTTTTTTTTTTTTTTTTTTTTTACAAAGGTTAAATATTGCTTAAACAGACAAAAACAGTCTAAGCAACAAACACGACATGGGAAAAGTACAGTTGTGTACACTTACCATAAATGTAGATGTTCGAGTGTATTCACTGTTGCAGTCATTACATTTGGGTAATTCTGCTGGCAGGTTGCCCTCAGTCGGCCTGAATTCCAAAGTTCTGGGTCCTGCGTTGGCTGCTGTCGCGCCCCTTCCCTGACGTCAGGTCGTCAGGAGTATAAAAGAAGCAGCCAACGCCATTTTCTTTAGTTTTTCCTTGCCCCAGATGTCAGGTGCCCCCTAAAAGGGTAGCCAAAATTTATATATATAAAAATTACATGCACCAATATAAACTTTACCTTCATCTACAAGCAAATACACCACATAGGTTGTATAAATCAGAGAAGGAAAGATAGGTTCCGTCAGAAGAAAAGGGGGATGGCGGGAGGATAACCTGGACTGCAACAGTGAATACATTTACGGTAAGTGTACACAACTGTACCATGTTCTTCGTGTTTCACTGTTGCAGTCATTACATTTGGGTAGAGTCCCAAAGCTATTGTTGGGAGGCTGGAGCTAAAAAGCATTTAGGAGCGGCTATGCGGCCCTGCAGAACTGCAGTGGCAAAGCCTGCCCTGGATTTAGAGTAGAGTGGCAGATGATAGTGCTTTGTAAAGGTGTGCATTGAACTCCAAGTAGCAGCCTCTAAAATGTCCTTGATAGGTACTCCCCTGAGAAAGGCTGCTGTGGCTGCAGCTCTGGTTGTATGTGGCCTAATGCCCTTAAGCACTGGCTTGCCATGGTGTACATAGCAGAAACGAATGCAGTGGCCTATCCACTTTGGAATAGTCTGCTTTGAGATAGCCCATCCTTGTGATCCTGCAGCATATGACACTAGTAATTGCTCTGTCTTTCTGAAAACTTTGGTTTTGTCCAAGTGGAATCTAAGCTGTCTGTGTACGTCCAAAGAATGCAGAATTCTCTCCCCCTTGTTCTGTGGATTTGGATAAAAAGTTGGCAGGTGAATAGTTTGGTTAAGAGCCACACTGGACACCACCTTAGGCATAAATGTTGGGTTTGTCCTGAGAGAGACCCTGTCTGGGTAAAAAATGATAAAAGGTTGCACAGCCATGAGTGCCTGTAGCTCTGAAACTCGTCTTGCAGAAGTTATTGCTAGCAGCAGAGCTGCTTTCCAAAATAAAAACTTTATATCAGCAGTAGCCACTGGCTCAAAAGGAGGCAGGTTGAGTTTTTCCCAAGACATAATTGAGGTCCCATGCAGGCATTGGTGATCTCCTTGGAGGCCTTAAATTTTTGGCTCCTCTGAGGTACTGCTTTAATAAGGGATGAGAAACGATTGGTGGCTCTGAATTGTAATGAGCCGAAATGGCAGAGGCATGAATTTTAACAGATGAAAAAGATAGGCCTTTGTCCAGCATCTCAGTTAAGTATTGCAAAATCTGAGGAATATTTGGCACAGCTGTATCTGTTCCTTGTGCCTGCTTCCAAGCACAGAATCTCTTCCATTTTCCAGGATAAGATTTTCTAGTACTAAGCCTTCTGGCTTCCAAAATGACATCCATCACAGCTTTACTGAGAGGTGTGTTTTGTATGACTACATTATTCGCCATGCTGCCAGGTTTAAAGCTCTGAGTTGGCTGTACAGGATTTGATTGTTTTGCTGGGACAGTAGATGAGGTATTTTGAGGTAAGGTCCAAGCTGGGCATTGAGACAAGTTCCTTAGTACTGGATACTAGTACTGGCGGGGCCAGTCTGGGGCAATCAGTATCATCTTTGGCTTCTCCTGTCTGACCTTTAGGGGTACCTTGGGGAGGAGAGGCAGTGAGGGAAAGGCATATACTGATAGGTTTTTCCAGCTGAAAGATAGGGCGTCCACTTTCCATGCTTGTCTGTGAGAAATCCTTGTGCAGAATCTTTTTAGTTGGTAGTTGTGAGGGGAGGCAAATAGATCTATGTCCGGGCGTCCCCATTTCTTTGTTATCATGCTGAAGACTTGTGGATCCAGCTGCCACTCGTGGGGATCCATGAGGTTTCTGCTTAGTTCGTCTGCCAGAGTATTTTTCCTTCCTGGCAGGAATTGGGCCTGCAGATGTACTTGGTAAGTCAATGCTGTGTCCCACAAAGTCATGGCTAGTCTGCAAATGGGGTAAGAATGTGTGCCCCCCTGCTTGTTTATATACCACATGACCATGGTGTTGTCTGTCTTTATCAGTAATTGCCCTGGATGAAGTAGGTCCTTCAAAGCTGTCAGGGCATTTTGAACAGCTAGCATCTCTTTTTGATTGATATGTAGATGCATTTGGTTTGAGGTCCATGTGCCCTGAATGCATCTTCCTGCCATGTGGGCCCCCCAGGCATAATCTGATGCATCCGTTGTTAGTGTCTCCCTGGCTGGGGGTAATGTGAATGGCTGTCCCTTGTTTTGGTGACAAGCCTTTGCCCATCGAAACTCCTGTTGCAGGCAGGGATGAGAGTAATCATAGTTTCCAGACTGTGGCAATGTTGAGTCCAAATACTTTTTAGGTATCATTGAAGTTTCCTCATATGCAGTCTTGTATATGGAATTAGTAGGATGCAGGATGCCATGAAGCCCAAAGCCTGCAGAATTTTTCTTGCATATAACTGGGCCTTTGTTGCCAGCATTTTGAAATAGGTAGTCAGTTGCCTTTGTTTGTCTGGCGTGAGATAAGCCATCTGGGCAGTTGTATTTAAGCTTGCACCCAGGAATATTATCTCTTGAGAGGGTACTAGTTTTGATTTCTTTTCGTTGACTGTGTACCCCGGGCATGTTAGAAGTCTTTTCACAAACGTCAGATGCTGTAGAAGAATGTCCTTGTTCTCTGCTTGAATTAGACAGTCGTCCAAGTAAGGATATATGTGTATTCCTCTTTGTCTGCAGAATGCAATTAGTGGTGCCAGGCACTTTGTAAAGACCCTGGGCGAGGTAGATAAGCCAAAGGGCAGTGCAGAGAATTGGTAAGGCATTGAGCCAGCCTTGAATCTGAGGTATCTTCTGCATATTTGTCTGATTGGGACATGCAGGTATGCCTCTTTTAGGTCTAAAGTCAGAAGCCAAGCGTTCTTGCCCAGCATAGGCAGAAGCTGCTGCAAAGTCAACATCTTGAATTTTGGAATATCCAGGAATGTGTTCAGAATAGATAGGCCCAGTATTGGCCTCCAGTCCTTGTCCTTTCTGGGTACCAAGAACAGTCTTGAGTAAAATCCTTGTCTGTGCTCTTGCTATGGTACTTGTTGAATGGCCCCCATGTCAATGAGGGACGAGACTTGTTTTTGTGCCTCTGCCCATTGATTTTTTGGCAGATCTGGCCAGCCGTTTGCCTTTGGCAGGGTATGGAAATGGAACTTGTAGCCTTGTGATACAATATTTAGAACCCATTTGTCATGGGTTATAATGTGCCAATGTTGAGAACAAAGTGCTAATTTCCCCCCTAAGGGTGCTGCCAGGAGATAAGTGCTTGGTGCAGGCAGGGAGAAGTCATTGGGACTGTTGCCTGTATGTTTGTGATTTGTCTTCTCCAACTATGGAGGTAGAAGCACCCCACTGCTTTAACCTGTATGAACCTTGCGCCTGGGATCTGCCCCTTTGAGGTCTGTCTGACACAGGAAAGGACCAATTCTTTGTTGGCCAGTGTCTACTAAACCTAGGTGGCTGTACTTGTAAAAAATCTTTGACAGTTTGCATAGATTTAGCTTTGTCCTCCATTTTCTTTAACACCTCTTCTGCCTTAACACCAAACAAAGTATCATGCTGTAAAGGTGCATCTAATAATTTAACTTTGACATGATCAGGCAGATTTTGTTCCTTTAACCAAGCATGCCTCCTAATTACAGAACCCGTAACTACGGCCCTGCAGGAGGCCTCCAAAGAATCAAAACCACATTGCAAAGTATGCTTTCCAACTTGTTCAGCTGCATGCAATAAATCCTGCATTTCCTTGTTTTCTGCACATTCAAAGTTTAACAACATTTTCTGTTTAAGCAATGCCATGACATGTTGCTGATATTTGAGCATATGAAACTGACAGTTTAAAGCCCTTATAGCCAAGGTAGCATATGTGTAAACCTTTTTTTCCCCATCTATCCAGTGCCCTAGAATCTCTGTCAGAGGGGGTAGGGTTTTTTGCAGCGGAAGCCTTAACTCCTTTGGGACCCTGTGAAAAGTTTCTGGGTCTGCAGCAGGGTTTTTAAAAAGGAATTTATTAGAGTCAGGAACCCTGTAATATCTGTCAGGCTTAACAGGAGCTGGAGGTAAGGAGTCAGGGGTAAGACTAGACTCCGAAAATGCATCATCTAAAATGTCTAACACAGGTGGAATGGCTAGTGGCCTGTGTTGAGGAAGTAAAAGGAAATCCCTGAGCCTCTTTTTAGATTCTGAAAAATCTTGGCTCTCCCAGTGGAAATGCTCCCTCATGGTATGCAAGGTTTCCCCGAAAGAATAGTCCTCTGGAGGAGAAGCTGAAGGAATAGATTCTTCAGCATCAGAATCATCATAGGGGGAAAGAGAAAATTCCTAATCAAAAGAGGAATCAGAAGAAATGGAAATCTGATCTGAAGATTCATAGTCAGTCTCTTGCCTAGGCCTCTCATCAGGAGGGGGACGGGAACCCCTGATCAAGGTAATCAAGTCTTCGGCCATTTTGAGCATCTGTTTTTTGGGCATAGAGGCCTGACCACATGGCTCTTGAATTTGTTTCTTTGCTTTAGAAGGTGCTTTAGTCTTTGCCTTTGTAGTAGGTTTAATGTAAAGATGTTTAGGTCTGAATACACCCTCAGAAGGCGGTGCCTGCTCAGCGGCTCCGGACCCATCTGAAGGAATAGTATCCGAGGTTCCAATACCTTGAGTTTCCAGCGGCATGGCCGACTCCACGTGGGAGTCGGTAGCGGCCTGCGACTCAAAGTAGCGGGCATCAGAGGCTGCGAAAGCGCCTCACTGAGAACCGGCGACTGGCTTAGGAGAAGCTTCGTCATCGGTTTTGGGCCTCGGTTGTCTCTCTCTCTCCTTTTCTTTGTGTTTTTTGTGAACTCTGGTAGTCGGATGGCTATCCGACGACATTTCTGGATAATTAAACGTGCGTCCAAAATAGTTTAAAGCAAAATCATTCCGACGCTTAATAGTGCGTTGGTTAAATCTAGCACAAAACCGACAACCAGAAACGTTGTGATCGGGGCCTAGGCAAGGAATACAGTAAGAATGAAAATCCTTATGAGGTATTTGCATTCCACAAGAAATACAATTATTTACTTTTTCTGACATCGGTCTGGAGCAAGAAAAAAGTTTCCCCAACAGGGTAGTTAGGTTTGAAGACTTCGGATCTGAAACTCGAACACGAAAATCTCAGGAGTCGGCCGACCGGCACTTGCGAATTGCTGCTGCTTCGGGCACCGCGCGGCAAGAAATACTAAAGAAAATGTCGTCGGCTGCTTCTTTTATACCACTGACGACCTGACGTCAGGGAAGGGGTGAAAGCAGCTGACGCAGGACCCAGGACTTTGGAATTCAGGCCGACTGAGGGCAACCTGCCAGCAGGATTACCCAAATGTAATGACTGCAACAGTGAAACACGAAGAACATCTACTACTCATAGAACATAGTTTCAGCTACTGCTTGAAAGGAACTCTGGTTAAGCTCTCTAATCAAATCACCAGACAGACAGAAATGCAAGCATAAATATCAGCCCAGAAGCAAGACATCTGTTGTGAGGGTGCATAAGGCATGCCTGTCTGAAGGTACTGATGAATCACTAACTACTACTTACACCAACCTTGATTTGTTATCATAACAGTCTAGGCTAGACCATCAAGACATTGAATCCAATGAGAAAGAGCCTAAAGAGAGTCCCATACAGCGATAGGCACAGGGAACTGCTGGACTGACATCAGACTTAGAACCTGAAGAAAAGTAAAAGAAACAGACAAGACTGCAGCAACTCTGCCAGGCAGCAGGTAACTACAGAGTACTGCTAAAGGGTGGCCAAATATATCCAAGACATAGTACAGCCTCAGGAATGTCATGGGAGGGTTGAAGATGGGGCTTATCAAAGCTGAACGAAGAAAGTGAAAAATATGCAAAGCACCTAAAGAAATTCCTAGTCCCTGGAAGCAAGATACCACAGAGGTAAGACTTCATGAAGATCTGAGGTGCAGGCCTCAAGTCACTGAAATGTGGTCCTGAAATAAAAGCAGTGGTTCAGGATCCTAAACTAAAGGAAGTATCTGTGCGCAGAATGGACAGTTAAAAAAGATAAGATTAATTCATATGTCCACAGCACAGAGAACTTTTTATTTCTGTAACAGAGAGAGGGGTGGAATGCATAACATTCTGAAGTCTCTGCTCTGAATCTACTTGCTCAGCGACCACAGAACCAAACCTGCACTGCTAGCTCCCTTTTTGAATAAAAGCTTTCTCTTTTGAAGCGACTGTCTACGTAATAAGTTTTATATGAGACTGCATACCTCTTTCCACTGCTGAGGTGAAAAGAATGTGTAAGGAGCAAATAATTCAGATAAGATACAAACTTCAGAGCATACCTATTCTCCAGTAAATAAATAATCCAAGTGCTCAAGATTATAGAGTTCCCCACTGTGGCTTATAAGCAATTCATTTCTTCCATAACCATGACAAAACAGTCTGAAAATACCTAAAAGAACAGAAAGAGTAAGATTTAAGATGAGACAAGTCTCATATAGGCTTCAGGGGACTGTCTAGGAGAAAGGGGCTGTGCCCAGGAACTACTGAGAGGCCTAAGCATTGACTAAAGTTAAGTTGTCTCTTTTTTTTTTTGTAATGAGTGGTCACATGTAGTTTAGACTCAACACAAGTGGTGAAGAAAGGCAACCTCATGACCTCTCTGTTCCTTATCAGACAAGACCTCCTTAACTTGTTGCCAGAGAGTCGGAGTATTGCATACTAATAAATTAAATTTGCTAATCAGATAAGCCCTCTGAACATGCACACCCGTTTCAGGGTGATCCAGTACTAATATCTGGCTAAGTGACTTGTTCACAGTTGCACAGCAGGCAAATGGTGGCTGTGGGAATCAAACCAAACCTGCAGGATCTATCTCTATTTGCAAAGTCAAACATCTGCACGAAATTGCAGACACATGATAGTGGCCTTCAAGAGAGGCATGTTTCATTTAGCCAGAAAAGTACCTTGTACTTCATACATTCCTGCAGACTCACTGAACAGAACAAACTATTGAGAAGAAATGTTCCACTAAACTCAGTGTTCTACCCCAGTTAACGAATGCATGTATTCATCTACATATAAAGAAATGGTATGTAAGTATGCATGTATAAATAAATAAATAACCATGCCTCCACAGCAAGACCCCAAATGCAGCAGTCCTGACGTGTCTGTGGTGATAGGCAGAGCTTTGAATGACTGTGTACATGTCTAAATACATTAATCAAGGCTCCTATAAAGGCCATTCTTCCCTTCACATTGAAATATATTGGATATCAGGTTATGCTACTCATTCTGAAGGTGTTCCTCTATTTTTTCAAGTGTGTACTATGATTAGTAATGCAGCAACCAATGAAGTAAATGGCATAAACATTTTCCAACACACATTCAGAAGCATATTACAAAGTAAAAGCAAACGTATGATTAACATTTCAAATAAATATATGGACAAAGAATAAGTGCTAATTAAAATACATACCTACAACAGAAAAAACAATGCCAGAAGCATCATAATCAACAGCAAGGTGATAAACTGAGGATAAAACTGTAAAAAGACTGTCAAGAGCAGCATATACATTTCTAATAAACAATGCAATACATTAAAATATGAAGAACCTAAAGCAGACAGATAAATCTTTAAGGACTACTTGAAGTTGCGCAGAGCTGGAGAAGGTCTTAGTCAACCAAGTAATAGTTTCCAAAGATACAGTCCCTGACAACCAAAGAGTTTTGAGCCATACTACTGGAACTATTAACAGCTTCTGTTAGGCAGAATGCATGGGGACTATCTGAAACTCATGCACAGCTAGAATAACTGTAAAAGCAGGCAGCTGTTGCTGGTTTAAGGAATACTTGATCCAATCCATCAGTTTGCCTGAGGAGAGCTGTACACTGAGGTTTAGCCTACCATCATTTGGGAGACTCAAGGTGGATGCTGATGGAGAATGAATGAATGTAAAGAGAGGTTGTAAAACTTTCAGTTAAGCTTTGGGCAGGTCCAAGCTACTCCATTTTCACTTTCACATTGTCCAAGATCAAGCCCTGGAAGCTCAACAGGAGACCAACCTTCCACAACAGGTTCACAAAAGAAAAGCATTTATCTGGCTGGGGCATGGTGCTGTCATAGAAAATATACATCTCAGGTTTCAAAAAGTGGTTGGAAGGCACCTCTGAAGGTCCTCCCCTCATCAGCATTCAGAGGGATCAAGGTAGCAAAGGCATCATTTTTTGGCAATGTAGTACTAAGTGGCAACAACCGGCTGGCTAGTTACTGCACTCTGCATCAGACATCATCATTTTTCATGTGACACTCTGCCATGCTGATGCTGCTGTTGAGCCTTTCCAAAGCTGTGGCTTGCTGTGAGGTGGGCTGCTTGCTCTGTAGTCTATTACGACATTTATAACAGGCTCTTGAGGGTCCCCTGTGGTGTATGTGGCAGTTTTATAACTGTTGGAACTCTGTTTTGGAGTGTTTCTCTGCATGCAGTGCAGTAAAGGAGCTACGTGGACATCTGAAACCAGAACACCGTCACTGACATATAACTCTTATTTGTTTGGGTGGCTCAATCTGCTTTGGTACTGCTTCAACTCTTGAGTTTATCACTACTTCAGCCAACTGTTTTTTTTCCCCCTTGCTGTTTTCAAGAGAAAGTAGTTTTAGTTTTAAATCTTCTGTTGAACTGGTAATGTACACAGCATTTTTATTTTGTGGAATCTTCGTGAAATATTAATATAAAGCAAGTCTATGTGAAGACCATTTTTTTCCTCACTTCATTTGTTAACATATTTGTTTCTACCCACGTTACCCTTGTTTTTAGGTTCTGGAAAGAGTACAGGGAGATTAAAAGACCAGCTTAAGGTTAACTCTGAAACCACTTTCAGACGTAAAAGAAGGACTTGTCCTCAAAGAAGCAATGTCCTTGGGGAAAATGAGGTAGTAAAGACTCACCATAACAGCCTTCAGCTCAGACACTCATTGCTTTGAATTATGCAAGAAGAGTATTAAGAGTTATGTACTTGGCATCTGTGTTATCCTACATCATTCATTACCATAGGGTCTAGGATCTGATATCGGATCCGAGTCGGCAACATACTACAGATGAATCCAAGGCTCTAGCTTCCCCCTCTCCCATGATGCCCTGCTGCCCTCTGACCCCCAGATCGAGTTTGCTGCAATGCACCTTAAGACTACACCGGCAAGACTGGAAGGAAACACCTACCTCCTCCCATCTACAAGGTAGGGGGATGGTGGGAGAGAAAATATGATGAATGACGACGTAGGATAACATAGATGCCAAGTCATGGTAAGTACATAGCTATTAATCTGATGTTATCCAAGTCATCATTCATCACCACAGGGTCAGATCCCCAAGCTACCATCAACCCTGGGAGGCCACAAGAAAGGACATACCGGAGCACCGTGGAGCCAAAGGAAGCCTTGCTCCTAGAAATCAGATTAATCTTGCAGTGAGAAATAAATGTGTGAGGGTTACACCAAGTGGCAGCAGCACAAATGCTGTCAATAGAAAGCCTTGCTAAAAAGGCTGAAGATGTTGCTACGGACCTAGTAGAATGAGCCCTGACTTATCCTGGAACCTCAAAGTGGGCGAGATCATAGACCGTGGAGATGCAGCTAGATATCCATTTAGAAATAACGCCCTTAGAAACTGGAAGACCGAATCTGCTAGTGGAAAAATCCACAAAAAGCTGTTATGACTTACGAAAACCTTTTGTCCTATGCAGGTAAAACTGTGACTGTTGGTGAACATCCAAGGTATGTAGGATGTACTCCCCTTTGTTGGAACAGTTGGGGAAGAACACTGGAAGTTGAATACATTGGTTCAGAGAAGATTTGGAAGTAATCTTGGGCAAGAAGGAGGGGTTCATCCTAACAAAGACTGTCCTTGTGAAAATTCATGTAAGGAAGAGTAATGGTGACAGCTTGCAGTTCTGAGACCCTCCTAGCTGAGGTAATAGCCACCAGGAAGGCTATCTTCCAAGACAGGAACTTGAGATTACAGGAACTAGCAGGCTCAAAAGGACTCTTAGTCAGAGACTACAGAACCAGCATGAGATCCAAAGGAGGGAGAGGATCCTTAATCAGTGGATGAAGCAGAAAAAACCCTTTCGTAAATGCTTTACAAAGCTTAGATGAAAAGATAGACTCACAGTTCTTATGAAAGTTGGAAATCGCCACCAACTGAAGCTTGATAGTAGAAAAACATGCTCCCACTTGGAAAAGGGAGGACAAGAAAAGTATGTCTGAAACTGAAGCAGAAAAGGGATCCAGATTCCTGCTCTTAGCCCAGATAAAAAACCTTTTCCACTTGCTACTGTATACCTTTGTAGGGGAGGGTTTCTGGGAGGCTAGAATGATATGTTTAATGGGGGATGCAAGCATGGACTGTTTTATGATCACTGAAACTAGAGAAACCACATGCTTAAACAAAGGGTCTGAAGGTTTGGGAGAGGAAGCCCCGATGGATGGGAAATCAGATCCTGATGGGGATCCAGTACCCGTGGTGGGTACTTCAGATGAGACCTGATGAAGGGGAACCACGGTTTAGGAGGCCAGAAAGGGGCAATGAGGATAAGGGATGTCATCAGGTGTTGCACTTTCTGCAGAACCTTGTTTATTAAGGGGACAGGAGGGCAGGCATAAAGGAGACCCAGAGGCCAGTCGTGGAGTAGGAAGTCCCTCAGTGACCCCCCCGGAGGGTGGATCAGGACGAAGTACCTGTTGCATTTGTGGTTGGCGGGGGATGCAAAAAGGTCACAGCATGGCTGTCCACAACTGTTGAAAATCTACACCATCACAGAAGGATTGAGGGACCACTCATGAGGACTTAAGATCGACCTGCTGAGCCTGTTGGCCAACACGCTGGAATCTCCAGATATGTGCGTTGCAATAAGGAAGCGGCCAGAGGACATCGTCCATTCCTACACTCTCATGGCCTCTCTGCACAACGGGTAAGAACGTGTTCCCCCTTGCTTGCTGACATACCACACCACTGCCATTTTGTCTGTCTAAATTGCAATCGCTCCTAGAGGGAGGTAGTCCTGGAAGGCTTGCAAAGACAGAAGAACAGCTCCCATCTGTAGAACGTTTATATACAACTTGGTCTCTACTGGGGACCACATGCCTTGGACATTCATCCCCCAAAAATACCCCCCCACCCACCCACACACACTCTAGCAGGGAGGTGTCCGTGGTCACTGTGGCCATAGGAGGAGGGGAGAAAGAAGGACCTGCCTAGAGAGAGAGCCTGAGATTGAAACCACCGCTCTTTCTGGTTGATATGTAGATGCATTTGTTTTGGAGCCCATATGCCCTGAATGCATCTTCCTGCCATGTGGGACCCCAGGCATAATCTGATGCGTCTGTTGTTAAGGTTTGGCTGGCAGGGGGTACAGTGAAGGGCCATCCCATATTTTGGTGACAGGCCTTTGCCCACCATAGGAACTCATGTTGCAGGCAGGGAATGAGAGGAAGCATTATTTCCAGACTGTGTGAATGTTGACTCCATAAACTTTTTAGGTAACATTGAAGTTTCCTCGTATGCAGTCTTGCATATGGAATTAGTAGGATGCAGGATGCCATGAAGCTCAGAGCCTGCAGAATTTGTCTTGCAGAAGACTGGGTTTTTGTTACCATCAGTTTGAAGTAAGTAGTCAGTTGCCTTTGTTTGAAAGGCGTAAGGTAAGCCATCTGGGCAGTTGTATTCAAGCTTGCACCCAGGAATGTTATCTTTTGAAAGGGTACCAGTTGTGATTTATTTTTGTTTATAGTGTACCCTAGGCATGTTAGAAGCCTTTTCACAAATGCCAGGTGTCGAAGAAGAGTGTCCTTGTTCTCTGCTTGAATGAGACAATCATCCAAGTAAGGATATATTTGTATACTTCTTTGTCTGCAAAATGCAATTACTGGTGCCAGGCACTTTGTAAAGACCCTGGGCGCAGTGGATAAGCCAAAGGGCAGTGCAGAGAATTGGTAATGCATTAAGCCAGCCTTGAATCTGAGGTATCTTCTGCACGATTGTCTTATTGGGACATGCAGGTATGCCTCTTTTAGGTCTAATATCACCAGCCAAGCATTCTTGCCCAGGATGGGCAGAAGCTGCTGCAAAGTCAGCATTTTGAATTTTGGAATGTCCAGGTATGTGTTCAAAATTGACAAATCCAGTATTGGCCGCCAGGTCTTGTCCTTTCTGGGTACCAAGAACAGTTTTGAGTAAAAACCTTGTCCTTTTTCCTGTTCTGGTACTGGTTGAATGGCCCCCATATCTATGAGGGACGTAACCTGTTTCTGTGCCTCTGCCCATTGATTTTTGGGCAGATCTGGCCAACCGTTTGCCACTGGCAGATTGTGGAAATGGAATCTGTATCCTTGTGATACTATGTTTAGTACCCACTTGTCCTGGGTTATTAACTGCCAATTTTGAGCAAAAAGTGCTAATTTTCCCCCTAAGGGTGCTCTCAAAAGATAAGTGCTTGGTGTATGCAGAGGGAAGTCATTGGGACTGTTTTCTGTAGGTTTGCGCTTTATCTCCCCCTGATTTGGAGGTAGATGCGCCCCATTGCTTTGACCTGTATGAATCTTGCGCCTGGTATCCGGAACCCTTTGGGTGTCTGGATTTGCCCCTTTGAGCTCTGTCTGACACAGGAAAGGACCAATTTTTTGTAGGCCATTGTCTACTGAATCTTGGTGGCTGCACTTGTAAGAAGTCTTTAACAGTTTGCATAGACTTAGCTTTGTCTTCCATTTTCTTTAAAACCTCCTCTGCCTTAATACCAAACAAAGAATCATGCTGTAAAGGTGCATCTAGCAATTTAGCTTTAACATGATCAGGCACATTTTGTTCCTTTAACCAGGCATGCCTCCTAATCACAGATCCAGTAACTGTGGCCCTGCGGGAGACCTCTAAGGAATCAAAACCACATTGCAAAGTATTCTTTCCAACTTGTTCAGATGTATGCAATAATTCCTGCAATTCTTTATTTTCTGCACATTCTGAAATCAACATCATTTTCTGTTTCAGCAATCCCATAACATGTTGTTGGTACTTAAGCATGTGAAATTGACAGTTTAAGGCCCTGACTGCCAAGGTTGCAGATGTATAAACCTTTTTTCCCCATCTCTCTAGTACCCTTGAATCTCTGTCAAAGGGGGTAGGGTTTTTTGCTGTTGAGGCCTAACTCCCTTTGGACCCTGTGAAATAGTTTCAGGGTCAGCAGAAGGGTTTCTAAATAAAAAAAATTATGTGAGTCAGGGACCCTGTAATATCTGTCAGGTTTACTGGAAGCCGGAGGTAAGGAGTCAGGGGGTCAAGCTAGACTCCGAAAACACATCATCCACAATGTCTAAAACAGGGGGAAAGGCTAAAGGCTTGTGCTGAGGGAGAAGGAGGAAATCCCTGAGCCTCTTTTTTGATTCTGAGAAGTCTTGACTCTCCCAGTGAAAATGCTCCTTCAAAGTATGCAAGGTTTCTCCAAATGAATAATCCTCTGGAGGAGATGCAGATGGAATAGACTCCTCAGCATCAGAATCCTCATAGGGAGGTATAGATAATTCCTGATCAGAAGAGGAATCAGAAGAAATAGAAACCTGATCTGAAGATTCATAATCAGTGTCTTGCCTAGGCCTCTTATCTGGAGGGGGATGGGTACCCCTGATCAAGGTAATAAGGTCTTCAGCCATTCTGATCATCTGTTTTTTAGGCATAGAGGCCTGTGCACGTGGCTCAGGCGTCGTTTTTTTAGTTTTAGAAGTTGTCTTTGCCTTTGTAGCTGTCATCGGTTTAATATATAAATGTTGAGGTCTGAATACACTCTCAGGAGCCGGTGCCTGCTCAGCGGCTCTGAACCCATCTGAGGGAGATACATCCGTCGGTCCAATACCTTGAGTATCTTGCGGCATGCTGGACACCACATGGGTGTCGGTAGAGGCCTGCGACTCGAAGGTAGTGGGTACCAGGGGCTGCGAAAGCGCCTCACTGAGTACCGGCGAACCGGCGACTGGCTTAGGAGAAGTTTCGTCGTCGGTTTTGGATCTCAACTGCCTTTCTTTGTCCTTTTCTTTGCGTTTTTTATGTTCTCCGGTAGTCGGATTGCTATCTGACGACATTTCTGGGTAGTTAAATCTGTTTCCAAAATATTTTGATGCAAAAATATACAGACGCTTAATAGTGCGTTGGTTAAATTTAGCACAAAACCGACAGCCAGGCACGTTGTGATCAGGGCCTAGGCAAGGAATACAGTATAAATGGAAATCCTTATGAGGTATTAGCTTCCCACAAGTAACACAATTATTAACTTTTTCTGACATCGGTAAAAAGCAAAAATAAAGTTTCCCCAATGGGGTACTTCGCTTTAGCGAAGACTTCGGTTCTGAAACTCAAACTCGAATATTTCTGGAGTCGGCCGACCGGCACTTGCGAAATGCTTCTGCTAGGGGTACCGCATGGCAAGAAAGACTAAAGAAAATGGCATCGGCTGCATGTTTTATACCCCTGACGTCATGGAAGAGAAGACAGCAACCGACGCAGGACCCAAGACTTTGGAATTCAGGGCAACCTGCCAACAGATTACCCAAATGTAATGACTGCAACAGTGAAACACGAAGAACATCCTCAGGAGCTTCCTGGAAGAGAGACTGTGACTTACAAAACCACATCTTCCTAGTTCCCCAGTGGGTCTTAGAGAAGGAAGAAAGCTTGATCCCACCAGAGACAGAGTCTTCCCTTCCTGCGGGTCAAAGTGTCCTTCACAGAAGGTCCAAACAGAGTGGAATTATCGAAGGGGGCATTGGTAAAGGACGGCTTGAAGGGTTTCGCGAACTTGCATAAACGTAATCAGGCATGACACCTCAAAGCAATGCCTGCCCCAGCTGCCTGAGAGGTAGCTTCTGCAGCATTCAAAATTAACTTCATTGAGGAATTCACAGGGGAATTCAGAGTGGATAGCTTGGGGGAGACATTCTTGAAGTCCTCGGCCGGCAACAACTCTGTAAGGGAAGTGGAAAGCTCTTGGACCAAATCCCTTTGGAGGTGGGTAAAATGTGCCAAATAATTTGTTGCTCTCAGTCCAAAAGTAGCGGAGGCGTACACATGCTTCCCAAAACAATTTATCACCCGGGACTCCCTGTTTGCGGGATGGACCATGGAGCTCTGCTAGCTCCTTTTTAGTGGCAACAACAACAATGATGGCATTAACTGGGAGACCTTTTCTCTAGAAGGAACAGCCTGCAGGAGGGCTAAGAAACTTGTCAGTCCTTCTTGGAACAGGCTGCACTGAGTCTGGGTCCTTCCACACTCCGCTGGCGATTAGATCTACCAACCCAGGAGGGTAGACGGGCCCATCCCAAAGGCCTTCAGAAATACGGACTGCTCCAAAGACGGGGGTTGGGGAGACCATCCACCCTTTTGCTTCAAGAGTTCAAGGATGTCTCCAAAGAAGCCATCGTCGGTCGGAGATCTGGGGGGCCCACCTCCTTCAAGGTCCATATCTTCGGTGAGGGACTCCATGGGGGGGAGTCCAAGTGCCTCCTCTTGCACTTTCTCTTACAATGAACTTCCTCCGCAGGGGGATCGGGGGAGGACTCAGAAGAGACAGGGACTCCCGGGGGGGGAGGGGACCTCCTGAAGGCTCGATAGGCAGGGCTGACCCTGGACAGGATGAGAGGCCTCACCAACCAAAGTAGAAAGATGCAGGGAGGGACTGGGATGTGCGGCAGAGGAAACTCCAGACCAGGAGAAGGTCCTCCCTACCACCTGGAAAGCTGGGGGGCTAGAAGTGGGCCCATCTCCCAGAGATGAAGAACGAGTCCAGAAACAGCACTGTGACCCCTGGATGATACCAGCCTGGAGCTAATTGAAGTGCCGAGGGAAAGGGAGCGGTCTGAGAAGACAGTAGCAGAACCCCCCTGCAAAGCCGGCATCAACCACTCCGGTACAGGGCTCACCCCGCTCCAAGGGTGGGGGAATAGAATAAGCCAGGGACCCCAAAAGGGTCGAGAAAGGGTGGATACTTGGCCTCGCCAAAATCTGACTGCAGACTTCCTGGTCCCTAGAATCCAAAGCCAACAGGGTTGGATGAGGAGAATGAGAAACCGGGAGGGGTGAGGCTCCCCTGGCTTGATGGGCAGGGGAAGCCACGAGCCCCAACTCTATCTGGTCCTTGAGGAAGCTCCTCATCATCATCCTGTCCATAGCGGAGTGTAAGAGACTCCTCGAAGATCTAGAGGAGGGAGATCCCCATGACCTACTGCAATGTTCTGGAGTACAGCTCCGATGTCTTGGAGCCGACTGCAACATCTGTTTGGAGATAGAGCAGATGAGTACCTCCTCTAAGACTACAATGGGATCTGATGATCCTGTTGGATCCGCAGGCCCAGCAGAAACACCTGACGGAGCCAACAAACTGGTCAGATCTGAGGCTGGCCTGGTCTTGGTTGGATCTGAGGGCCTCTGATGTGGAGAGACCCTGGATCCGAGAGACAACTCCATGGCTCTCGGCTCCGAAGACCTCAGATCTGAGACAGATTGGGCTGGAATCGGATCCAGAGACTTAGGATCTGACAGCCATGGTTTCTTAGAGGGAACTGGCTGGAGAGAAGTGGTCTTCCTCTTTGGATCAGAAGAGGAAGCCTTTGTGGGGGAAACGAAAGTTCCCCCTTGGGCCAGGCCCTTTAGCAAGAGTTTGTTGCAGTGCTCCACTAAAGGCCTGGGGTTGAATGCGGCACAAATGTCTCATTCAACCCTCCAAAACAATACAAGCACCCCTTGTGCATGCCGGAATTAGGCATTTTCTGACTGCACAAGGAGCATTTCTTAAAGCCAGAAGGCTTGTCAGACATAATTCTAACAAGTAAAAGAAAGTAAACTACTAAAAACACACAAACAACAATAACACTACAGCCCTAATGGCTACAAGAGAAAAGGGCTCCAAAACCCAAAGCACACTAAATAAAACCGAAAACCAAGCTAGGGGAGGTAATAAACTACAGGAAAAACAACTCATAGCCCCAAACTAAACTAGAAAAAACACTCTAACCATTCTACTTAAGATACGAGGAAAAAAAGGAAAACACTTTTCTAGCTAGAGCCAGAGGAACACGCTTCTGCACCGGATACATGGAAAATGAGATCTGTGGGTCAGAGGGCAGCAGGGCATCATGGGAGAGGAAGGAGCTAGAGCCTTGGATCAGTCTGCAGTATGTTGCCAGCTTGGATACGATAACATATCCTAGACTCTATAGTAATGATGAATTGGATAACAGATCAGTTTTTGAAGTTAAGAACCACAAAACAGACTGATAAGCTGATTCAAATAGAAGAAGCATTAGTTTTTCAAGTACAAATTTAAGATTCCCATGGAACAGCCACCTATTTTCTAGGCAGATGGATAAGTAAAATCCCTTTCAGAAACTGTTTGACTTGAGAAAATGTGAAAGCAGGGGAATCTAAGGGTAGAAGAGCAAAAATGTCCAAAAGATGAATCTTGACAGAACACTAAGAAAGGCCAGAGGATAGTAACTCTCACAAATATTGTAGAACCAAAGGCATCTGGACCTAAAATGGATGTTGGTTTTTGTGTGCCACCAATCAGAACCTGCTGCAAGTCCTCAGATAAAAAGTGCCCACACAGTATCAAAACTATTACCCAGGCAGTCAAATGAAGTGTTTTCAGACTGGATGCTATCAAACAACCAATCCTGTGTAAGTGGGTCCAGTCTGTGTGAAAGCCTGTGGTGATTACCACTGACTATTTTCAAAAGAAGAGAGACACATTGTTGACTGGACCAAAAGGGAGTTGTTCACCACCATCTCTGGGAAGTCCTTCTGGATCTTAGAAGAACCCTGTATATATCAGTGGAAAAGATGGAACAGCATAGAGGAATACTCCCATCTATGTGAATGAGAAAGCATCTGTCTTCCTGGCCTGTTTCCAAGGAATCCTGGAGCAGAATTTCTTTTAACGATTTTGAATGGAGGCAAACATATCTGAGGTGTTCCCCACAGCTGGAACAATGCCTGTAGGACACCCAGGTGTAGTTTATGAGGGTCCATCCTGGTCCTGCTCAGCTAGTCTGGTATAATGCTTTGCTGTGACAAAATGTATGAAGCCTGAAGAGTCAAACTGAGATTATTTGCTACCTCCCAGTCAATCATAGCAAGTCTGAGAAGGGGGTATAATCTGGTGTAACACATCACTGTGATAATCTCTGTGATAACCTGGAGAAGTCCTTGAGACCGGAGATGATTTAAGGTTTTTAAAGTACTGATTACTGACGACATCTCTGACATTTATGTGCATCAGTCCTTGCACATTCACCCTTTTCGATATGACCCCCATAGTAAAATCTGAGGGATCTGTTTTGACAGTGTGTGAAGGAGGAGAAGGGGAGACCTGGACTGAAAGATAACTGGGGTCCAGCCACCACAGTAACTCCTCCTTATAAACCCCATCACTGGAATCTGAATAGATGACGGGTGTTGATGCTGAGAATAGACTAACCTGAGGTATCACTGAACTCATCTCATGTCTGGCCGAGGGAATCATGATCATAAATGCCATAAGACCCAGAATCCGGAGAAATTCCCTGACAAATGTCGAGAAAAAAAGCCTTTCCTAGGGACATATCCAGAAGGTATCCCAGAAAAACTATTCTGCAGGAAGGAACGAGAGAAGATTTCTGTAAGTTCCATCTGAATTCTTAGCAAACTGATATTTGATTAACATCTTTTAAGTCATATGTTACCAAGAAATTTGGGGGAGGGGGTGAGTGGTAACAAGGTTTTAAGGAATAACATTTTTGAACTTTAGGACCTTGACAGAATGACTGAGAAAGAACAGGTCCAAGACTGGTCTCCAAGTTCACTTTTTCATAGTAGATTAGAAAGTTTTTTTTTTAAGCACCTTTATTGAATTATCATTTGTATCAGCCGAAGTGGTGCAGCGGTTAGCGTTGTTGCCTCACAGCAAGAGGTTCTCCCGTTCAATTCTTGGCTGGAGCGCCTTCTGTGTGGAGTCTGCATGTCCACCCCGCGGTCAATTGACGTTAAAGACATGCAGGTAGGTGCGGGTGTGAATGGGTGTGCCTTCATTGAAGGTTGGGCATCGGGCTGGCAACTTGGTAGCGTAAAAATCCACTGCCAATCATGAGCAGACCAGAGTTCCGCTGTGGCGACCCCTAACCGGGAAAAGCCGAAAGTCTTTATTGAATTATCATTTGTGACACAAACTTATACTCGGATAAAATTAATCAAAAAATGTTAAGTTCACATTTACAAACATTATACATCACATATATTGTTATACATCATATAACCTAAGCCACATTACATAAATTATTCAATTCCTGCCTTTTCTTAACCTTCATTCCACCTCCAAAATAGTTTTCTTCATGTACTGTTCCCAAAATGTCTGTTTTTCTATGTAATTTAATCATACCCTTTTTCTAAAGATCCCACGTCCTGTTCTTTTACCTCTGTTACAATATTCACTACTTCAACTACTGATGACTTAGATTCTGATTTCCATTTTCTACTAATTGCTTTTCTGGCAGCCACTAGAATTAAACTTAACAGGGCCTAACTACAGCTCAAAAAATCATTTCCTTAGTTACAGTCTTTTGCATCAGAAAGATTCTTGAAGAAAAACCTTTGCCTACCTGATCTGAGGGCACTAATTCTATGACCCCATAGGATCACAGGAGGTTATTAGGCTAATGGCCCTGGTGCCCTTACAAGCCTAGCCAAGAGTTTATCCCCAAAAAGAAACCTCAGCCAGCACCTGTCAACCCCTCAACCCTGTCAATAAGGGAAACAAGTGGAACCCCTGGGACAAATTTGTGCTTTCCCATCCACTCATCAAGGCTGCGCTTAAAGAAGGTCAATGAGGTGCTCTGTTTGATGTGTATGGGAAGTCTATTCCAGAGATGGTGCAGCCTCTGGGAGACAAACCTCTCCCTCCCGGAGGTTATGTTGATGTCGTATATTAGATTCAGGCCTTTTGAGCGGGTAGTGCGTGAGGAGTTAGACTTATGGATATGGAGAATCTGTAGTAGGGCAGAGTTCGAGATTGCCTTGTAGGAGAGAGACAGATCACCCCTGAACAATCTGTACAATACCAAGTAGAGTGGATAGTGATTTGAGCCTGTCTGCATAGGACAGGTGTTGGAGGCCATGGATTCGCTTTGTGAGGTATTTCAGTAGCCCTTCCAGTTGGTGCAGAAGTTTGGAGAGGTACATCCCAAACGGGGCACTATACTCAATCACTGGTCTAATGAGGGAGGAGTACAGAGAAGTAATAATCTCCTTTTTTCTGGATGCAATCCCTTTACTTATGAGATGAACCAAGTAAAAGGCTTTTCTGACCACTGCTGCTACATGATGGTCGAATGTGAGGTTATCATCAACCTGAGTGCCCAGGTCTCACACCACAGGTCATGTGTTTAGGGGGCTGCCGCTGATGTGCTAATCAGTAGGGGTCGTGTTTTTGCCGAATGGTATGATGATACATTTTTTTGCATTTAGCTTGAGGCCATGGCTTTGGCACCAGTCATGAGTTGCTGTGAGACCCTTTTGCAGTATATTAACATAATTTGGGGAGTCAATAAAAGCACCAAACTTATAATCATCCGCAAACTTGGTCAGCCACAGACCTTTTGTCTTTGCCTGGACCTCTGAGAAATAGATGCCAAATAGTAGGGGTCCCAGGACAGATCCCATGACAGGTTCTCCAAAATTGAGGGAAACAGTTATGTTTGGTTTACAAAAGGCCATCTTGTACCTCTGCTGGATGATTCTCAGAACCCATTTGTCTGAGATAATCTGATGACACTAGGAAAGATAAAGGCCTAAACTGAGGGAAAGATGTAAAGGTATGTGTGTGTGTGTGTGTGCTTTTGGGGGGAGGGGGGGGGGTTGAAAGAATAAGTAATCATTCTGACTTTTTAGACGGTCCTTGGTACTGGGAGGCTCCCCCTTTCTTCTTTGAACCTTCTTGCCATTACTTTTTTTAATAAATTCTGTTTGAACTTTGATGAGATTACTCATCTTGCTTCTCGAAAAGCAGTCCTGAATTACAAAGAAAGTTTTAAGTGAACCTAGAAAAGCAGGGTTGAAATATTTGGGTAACACTTGAATCAATTTCCCTTTTGTCATAACTTTTAAGGATCACAGAAGCAGCAGAAAGGCCAAAGTGTACATCTTTGTCAAAGGGAGAATTTAAAATCACAGCTTTAACATCTTCAGGCAAATTCTGAGAATGCAATCTAACAATCTTCTCATAACTGAACTAGCAGCAGCAGCTCTGGATAAAACATCGGAATAATAAGCTCACTTTACAGAATGTTTTTTACTTGAGAGGCAGACATAAATAAGGAATACAGGTTTAACTCTGAAGAATGAAGGTTAATGGTTAACTTTCTCATGTTCTTGAAAGAAGACTAATGTTTTAACATGGCAGCCTGGCAGTTCAGAATTCTGAAAGTTAAAGTAGCAGAAGAATAAACATTCTCCCCAAACCGATCAAAAGCTTTACCATTCTTGTCAGAAGGAATGGGGTTAATATTCACAATACATTTAGAAGTAGATGGAGTTGATAAGACAAAAACTGCTGGGTCTGATTTGGGATTACAAAAAAGAAGTTATGTCTTACCATAATGTTCCATCTGTGTTGTTCATCTTCTTTCATTCATCAATGATGGGTTCGTTCCGAGCCTTCGGAACTGAGTCGGCCTATTACTAACCTCGCGCCAGCCAGAAACTCTCAAGCTAAGCTTCTACCCACAATGCCTTTCTCCCTGTTACCTAAGATTGAGTTTGCCTGTGATAAACCAGAAAAGCAGAGGCCCATTCTGCACAAATGCCCTGAGACACCACTTGGACCCAAAGTATCCTCCAGGAGCCTTTGGAGGGGGAAGGAGGGTGGGAAATGATGAATGAAAGAAGATGAACAACACAGATGGAAAGTTATGGTAAGACATAACTTCTTTATCTGATGTTGTTCATCTTCTTTCCATTCATCACTGATGGGACAGAATCCCAAGCTACTTGAGACACATGGGCGGCCCTTATAGAAGAACATTCCTGAGTACCATTGAGCCGAAGGCAGCTCTCCCTCTGGAGACCACATCCAATTTGTAATGATTGATGAAAGTGTGGGGTTTAGCCCAAGTGGCTACTCTGCAAATGTCATCCATAGAAGCCCTGGAGTGAAAAGCTACAGATGTCGCCACAGATCTAGTGGAATGGGCTTGAACTAGTGGCATAGGTTCTTTTGTGGAAGAGTAAGAGAAGCGCATGCAGTCCCATAGACATTTCGATAAAGTAACCTTGGATACAGAATTTCCCATTCTAGGTCCAGAAAAAGAAATGAAAAGCTGGTCAGACTTGCGCATAACTTTGGTTCTGTCTAAACAGAATCTCACTTGTCTGTGTACATCCAAGGAATGTAGGCAGTACTCTCCTTTATTAGAAAATTTTGGAAAAAAAAAATGGTAGGTCAATGGACTGATTGGAGAAGTCAGAAGCAACCTCGGGGAGGAAAGATGGATTTGTCCGGAGTGATGCTTTATCCTTGTGAAAGACCAAATAGGGTCTTTTGATGCACAATGCCTGTAGCTCTGAAACCCACCTGGCTGACATAATGGCTACCAAGAACAAGGAT
This sequence comes from Protopterus annectens, assembly GCF_019279795.1. Classification (NCBI taxonomy): domain Eukaryota; kingdom Metazoa; phylum Chordata; order Ceratodontiformes; family Protopteridae; genus Protopterus; species Protopterus annectens. The sequence continues at coordinate 498,705,084 of NC_056745.1, forward strand.
TTCCAAGACAAGAAAGAATTTCAGGTCACACTTCGCTGCGGATTCAAAAGGGGGGTTGAGTCAAAGACTGTAGAACTAACGTGAGGTCCCATGGCTCCAAAGGCTGCCTGACTGGGGGCCTGATGTATGAAACACCTTTGAGAAAGGTTTTACATAAATGTAGTGAGATGAGAGGTGTACCATCCAGCCCATTATGGTAATTCAAAATTGCAGCCAGATGTACTCGTATGGTAGAGGCTGGGGCATCCTCTTCAAAAAACTTAGACAAGTATTGCAAAACCACTGTGACCAGAGCTGAATACGGATCTAGCATGTTACCATTAGACTAGAGAGAGAACCTTTTCCATTTGTCTTGATAGTGTCTTCTGGTGGATGGTTTATGAGAGGCCAGGACAATATCCTGAACAGGTGATGTGAGATAAGCCTGCCTGGCAATTAACGGAAGTGGAGAAACCAAGCTGTCAGCTTGAGACTGGATACATTTGGGTGGCTCAACCCTTGGGGGTGAGCAATCAGGTCTGGAAAAGGGTCCAGAATCCACGGCGGGTATACTAAATGAGGCCGTAGGAAGGGGAACCAAACATGCGAGGACAAAAAGGGGCTATGAGGATCACTTTGCATTTCAACCGATGAGCTTTCTTTAAGAACTGTGTAATCAGAGGAATGGGGGGATAAGCATAAAGAAGTCCCATGGGCCAATCGTGAATCAGAGCATCCCTCGGGGACTCCCCCTTTGGGGGGAATAGGGTAAAATAGCTGCTGCACTTGTTGTTCGATGGAGGCGCGAAAAGGTCACAGCACAGCTGGCCTCAGCAGCTGAAAATTTCTACCGCCACAGCAGGATTGAGGGACCACTCGTGGGGCAGGATAATACATGTGCTCAACTTGTCCGGAATCATTTGGAGCTCCACAGGATATGCGTTGCTATCAGAAAGCGGTTGGAAGCTATCGCCCACTGCCAAATCCTCATGGCCTCTCAACACAAGGGGTAGGACTTGGTTCCTCCTTGCTTGTTGATATACCAGACTACTGACATATTGTCTGACTGAATTGTAATTGTCCCAGAAGGATGAACCAGATGGAATACCTGCAATGCTAACAGCACCGTTCTCAGTTCTTGAACGTTGATATGCAGGTTGGCCTCCAAAGTGGACCATGTGCCTTGGACTGCCCCCCCACCCCCCTCCACCTGAACAGGGAATCATCCATGGACACAATGGCCTTGGGCTGAGGGGACTAGAATGGGTGGCTTCAAAGTTCTGTGTCTGGCCACATCGACCAAAGAAGGTCCTGCTTACAGGAGTTGGTTATCTGGATCTAGGAATATAGAGGGTGATGATTCGGAAACCACTGAGAAAGAAGAAGCCATTGGCAAATTCTCATGGGCAGCTTGGCAAGAGGCACTACTGGGATTGAAGCTGCCATGGATCCTAGGGCCTGAAGAACCTCTCTCGCTTAGACTTTGTTTTGACAGAGTATCACCCAGAGCTGAACCCTCAATCTCTGGAGTCTGTGAGCTGGAAGCGACACCAGACAGGATCGGGTGTTGAAGACCACTTCGATGAATTCTATCTGTTGGGTATGGACCAGGTTTGACTTCTCCCAGTGCACAGTTATCCCCAAAATCTCCACCAGAGAAAGTGTGTATTGTACAGCTGTTACCAGAAGACACTTGGTGGGGGCGGTGAGGAGACAATCGTCCAAATATGGAAACACCCGGAATCCTTGTAGTCTCAAGTGAGCTGTAACCACTGCCATGCACTTTGTGAACACTCTGGGGGCTGTACAGAGACCGAACGGCAGGACATGAAACTGGTAATGATTGGCTCCTAGCCAGACGCGAAGCAGACACCTGGAGCACTTGTCCATTTTGATGTGGTAATACACATCCTGGAGATCTATCTAGCACATCCAATCGCCCTCCCTCAGAAAAGGGAGATGGAGTGAACCGTGACCATCTGGAATTTGGTTTGGGCGACAGACTTTTTCATGTTGCTGAGATCTAGTCCACTGTCTTTTTTGGCACCAAAAAAATCTTGAGTAAAATCCAGATCCATATTTGTCTGGTGGGACTGGCTGGATGACTCTTTTTTTGGCATAGCTTTTCTATTTCTGAAGCTGCTTCTTCCCCCTGACTGGGTGGAACTTTGGGAAGTTTTGTTGGAAGTTTCGGATAAGAAACAAGGAGACTGGTGTAACCTCTGGTAATTATACTCTGCACCCAATGATCGGTGGTAACAGAGTGCCAGGCAGCTTGATGCAGAGAGAAATGACCCCCAACTGCTTCCAGAGGCAAGCAATCGGGCAGCTCTTCAGGAGCGCTGGTAAGACTGTCCAGAGAAAGAGTCTCTGGAGCCTTGGTTACATGGACCCCCTTTGCCTCTATAGGGGCATCTTCTGGACTGGTTACCTCCTCTGCTTCTGGGAATATCATCACCATGTGTGGCACGGAAAGGACCCTGAGATTTTTTGTGCCACATCTTCCCACTCCTCTGGTTCCTGGAAAAGGAACGTTGATGGTTGGAAAAACGAAGGCCTACGGCAGATAGGGTCTTACCATCCTGTTCGCACCTGGCTTCCGCGTCCTTCACTTTGCAACCAAAAAGGGAGGATGCTTCGATGGGAGCACTCAGAAAGGAAGACCTGAAGGGAATCGCGAGGTCACAAATCCGCATTCAGGCATTGACGGCTCATAACTATGCCTGAACCCACAGCTCTAGCCGCCCCTTCCATTGCATGTAAAAGCAACTTAATGGACGAGTTGAAAATCAATTTCAGGGTAGCAAGCTGCGAGGCAACTTTATCCTGTACCTCTCGTCAGACACCTGTCCTGCGAGTGTTCGAGAGAGTTCTCAGATCAAATCTCTTTGGAGTTTTGTAAAATGTGCCAAATAGTTCAGGGACCGAATGGCAAAGGTCGCTGATACAAAGACTCACTTCCCCAATCTGTCCACGGCCTGGGACTCCCTTGTTGGGTGGATGGACAGCAGGACACTTTTCAGCCAGATCCTTTTTTGTGGCCACCACCACCATAGCATCAACTGGTAACCCTCTGGACCAGCGAGTAAAGAATTTTATCAGGTCTCTGAGGGATCGCCTCAATAGAGTCAGGGTTCTTCCATGCGCATTGCACTATTAGTTGGACTAGCTCGTCAGCAGGCAGGATCACCCACGAGGTAGACGGCCGGGCACGGAAAGCCTGCAGGAACATGTACTCCTCAGAGGAAGGGTTGGAGGGCTTCCAGTCACCACTCTGCTTTAACATTTCAAGGATGTCTCTGAAGGAGACATCATCAGGGGGTGACCGTGGGGACCCTTCACCATCATTGTAATCCATGTCTTCTGTTAGAAACTCCTCAGACGAGTCAACGTGCTTCCTCTTGCACAATCTCTTCTGTGGGGGCACCTCAGTGGGGGCTTCCGAGGAGGACTCGGAAGAGTGGGTATCCTGAAATGGGGTTTCCTGTGGCTTAACTGCCCAGTGTTCCAGAGAGGTGGTCTGTGGCAGCTGTAGCTCAGGTGGAGAAAACTGGGGTTCCGACACTGGCGGAATGCTTCTGGAAGCAGAAGCAGACCTGCCTGAAGAGAGATGAGAGCCCAGAACCGAGGAGGACAACCATGGAACCGTGGTCACAACCCACTCTGCCGAGCCCGCTCCTGAGGATGGAGCCTCAAGCCGGATCGGTGCAGACGAGGCTACCGGCACCGAGGACGGAACCGCAAGACCACACAGAACCGTGCCCCAAACCAAGGAGCCTACTGCCCAATCACGAAATGGAGGAAGGACTGGTTCAGCAGGAACAGAGGACCAAAGGGACAGACCCAGAGCCTCAGTGAGGCCACTACAGGCGCCAAGACAGGGGGTTCCGAGAAGGACGTCGGAGCAGAAGGCTTCAGAACTGGGATAGCTGAAGGAGAATAGGAAGGGGTGTGTGGAGAGGTCAACCCAAGTCTTGCCGGAGGGATGGGCCTTGGAAGGCATGGGTATCCCCCTGGCTGCCAACAGCTGATCCACAGGACACATCATATTAAGTTCTGAAAGGCTCCTGGTGGATCTAGTGGATACTCTGGACGGGGAGTCAGGTCGATCTAAGAACAGACTATACACTTGACCTAAGAAAGGGTCTATGGACGGAGAGTATCGGGTCCGTGGTGCATGATCTGCTGGCACCGATGTCTTGAGTTTAGAGACAGGAAGTAGTGGGGTCAAATTCAGTGTTGCTGTAATACAGCTCAGTGCCAAAGAGACACTCAGAGCTGAAACGGGAGATTCAATCATCACTGCAGAGACAGGCATCGAAGGAGTGCACTGAACCGAAGTCGCCACAGGTGCCAAAGTCGTAGCAGGTGAGGTGAGGTCTATAGTCTGTGTCGGAGGTAGTATTAGAGCTGGCACCGATATAGCAATAGTCGAAGCTCTCTGAGCACACGTGAATGAAGCCGAGGAGGCAGATTTAAGCTCAGAGGATAACTTTTGAATTTTAGGTTTCACTGACTTGCCCTGGTCACCCGAGGGTGAAGAGGGAACTGAATGGTGCCTTTTCTTGACTTTCAAAGGAGAGTTTGGGACCTCCATCACAGAAAGGGCCTCTGAAAATGGAGATTTAAGCAGTCCCTTCAGAATTAGTTTATTCTTGTGCTCGTTCAGAGTTCGTTGGCTGAAACTTTGGCAAATCCCACAGGGAGGCTGCACCGAAAGGTGGGGGACCCCAAAACAATAAACACAATCATCGTGAGAGTCACTATTAGGTAGTTTACCACTACACGAGGTACAGTGTTTGAAACCCGATGTACCTTTCTTATCCGACATCTTAAGTAAACACAACAGTCCCAGAACTTCAGAAAAAGTGAAACTCTAATTTCCCAAGACAGAAAAGATTTAAACAAACGCAGCTAAAGCAACAAACCCAATATCAGAAAACACACTAACTAGAGTAGAAAGAACAGGAGAGGAACACCAACTATGGTACTCAAGGAAAACCACAAGGGTAAAGAGAAAAGGGCCATACAAGCAATGGTACTGAAAAAGGTTATCAATGCATAGAAAACAGAGAAAGATTTGTAAAACTACTGTAATTCGACAGGAAAAAGGCTATGGCTTACAAATTTTTAGAAACATACAAGTTTTTCACACAAATATCAAACACGTTTCCTCTTAGCTGAGAGCTCAGCTGAAATGCGGCTTTATGGCTACGTGGCAAATGAGTTCTGAGGTAACAAGAATAAGGGCATTGTGGGTAGAAGCTTAGCTTGAGAGTTTTTGGCTGGCGCGAGCTTGGTAATAGGCCGACTCTGTTCCGAAGGCTCGGAACCGAACCCATCAGTGATGAATGGAAAGAAGATTAACAACATCAGATACTTGTGTGTCCAGGGTACTTTGTATAACCTTTCAGACTTTTTAGGAGCAACAGACTGACTGTCAGGCATACTGTAAGCTGTTAAGAAACGCCTTCTAAAGCTGATAAAACAGGAAGGACAGCTACAGGCTGATGAAAATCTAGCTGCAACAAATTGAGACACTTCTAGTGGGAGACAGGGATTTAATTCTGTTCCCACTGAAAGAAATCTTTCATTTTAACTACAGTTTCAGAAAAAGATAAGTCTTCTGGTTGGAAATCTGAAGAAACATATTCTTCAGAATCAGAATCTTCAGTTTGAGGAGAAATTACTGAAGAACAAAAAATCCCTTCCCGTTTCTGCACTTCTGACTGAGAATCAGTATTATAAAATGAGGGAATTATTTTTCTCCTCAAAGTCAGTGAAGAAGCAGGATGTTCATAGGTAGGTACTAGGCTATTGGCCCTAGGGCCTATATAAGCCTAGCCAAAGGTACCCTGGCTTTCACCACAAGAAAATTATTTTCCTGTGCCACTGTCGAGCAGAGCCACAGAAGAGATCCCCGGGGTGAATTTCCTATCTCCCATCCAGTCATCAAGATTTTTCTTGAAGAGTGCTAATGAGGAGCTTTGTTTGATATAGACAGGTAGTTTTGTTCCAAAGTATGGGAAGTCGCTGGGACAGGAATCTATCCCTCCAGCATGTTCTGTTTATTGTGGTGACAAGGTTTAGGTCCCTAAAGCGTGTAGCTCGTAGGGATTGGGATTTCTTTAAGTGGAGCATGTCTAAAGGCTCTGGGTTTGACATAGCTTTGTGAGTTAGGCAGAGATCGCCTCTGAGTAGGCGATATGCGACGGAGTAAAGCTGCAGTTTTTTGAGACGGTCTGCGTAGGGCATCTGTTTGAGGCCAGTAATCCTCTTTGTGAGGTATTTCTGTGGCCTTTCCAGTTGTTGTAGATGTCTTGTGAGGTACATACCAAAAGGGACATTGTACTCTATAATGGGTCTACTGAGTGACGAGTAGAGGGGAACAATGACCTCTTTTTTCCTGGATGAGAAACCTTTTGTGATGAGGTGTGCCACATAGAAGGATTTCCTGACTACTGTGGCGATGTGATTATCAAAGGAGAGACTACTGTCCACCTGTGTCCCAAGGTCTCTTATCACACTTTCGGTGTTAAGTAGACTACCGTCTATGTGGTAGTTCATGGGTACAGAGTTTTTACCAAAAGGGATGACAATGCACTTTTTGACATTGAGCTTGAGGCCATGGCTTTGACACCAGGCATCTGTCTCAGCGAGGCCCTGTTGTAGGATGTCCACATCTTTTGGAGTTTTGATTATGGCTCCTAGTTTGCAGTCATCTGCGAACTTCATTAGCCAAAGACCTTCTGTGTTGGCCTGTACTTCAGAGAAGTAGATACCAAACAGGAGAGGACCCAGAACTGAACCCTGTGGTACTCCACTTGTCACTGGTCTGAAGTTGGATTTGGAGTCTGCTACTTTCACAGTGTGGGTTCTGTCAGTGAGCCAGTTGGCAACCCATCTTGTGATACAGGGATTTCTACCTAGTGTAGAGAGTTTATCTATAATTCCAGAGTGGGGGATGGTGTTGAAAGCCTTGGTGAGATCTAGATAGGCTGTGTGAATCACTTTACCCTCATCTACGGCTTTTGGTGACTGCTTCAAAAAAGTCTATCAGGTTTAGGAGACATGATCTGCCTTTTACAAACCCGAACTGGGTGGGGTCCTGAGTTTGGAGATTACCAATGTCATTGTTTATAAGTTCCATGATGATACGTTCCATAGCCTTGCAGACTAGGCTAGTTAGGCTAATGGGGCGGTAGTTTCTGGGGTCTGTGGTGGCTCCCCCTTTGTGGAGTGGGATAACTGTCGCTGTGCGCCATTCAGTGGGCACATAGCCTGAGGTGAGGCTATGATTGAACATGGTACTTAGGTGGGGTGCCAGTTCATTCTGTAGTTCATGTAGAACACAGCCTGGGATGTTGTCAGGTCCCATGGATGCTGTGTTCTTGGCTTTGGATAGTGTGTTTTTTACCTGTGCAGCCGTGACTACAGGAACTTTGCATTCTTCTGGTATAGAGATGGGCCCTTTAGGGGATGACAGGGGGTAAAGTTAGCACTGAACCTATCTGCCAGGATGTTGGCAATATCAGTTGGTTCTGTATATTTAGTGCCATTGTGCTGTAACTCAGAGCAGATCTGAGTGTTGCCATTGAGATTCTTGACATAGCTATAGAATGCTTTGTGGTTGTCTTTAGAGTCGGTGGCAATTTTGTTTTCATAACTAGCTTTGGAGGATTTTATGAGGGATCTCAGCTTCTTACTGAGGCTGACCAGGGAGTTTCTCCAATCATGGGATTTTACTCTTTTTTGCAACAGTTTCTTTCTTCTGTTGTAGAGTTTGTTTATGGCAGGGGACCACCAGATTAGCTTCCTTTTTTTGGAGGATAGCACCTTGGTTATGTTAGGGATTGCACGATCCATGCACTCATGTAAGTGCTTATAAAGTGCATTTGTGTAGGATTCAGCAGTCATATCTCTATTGTCTGTCAGCATGGGTGTTGTGAAGTTTTCCGCTTCTGTCTTAAGAAGTGTGAAGTTGGCTTTGGATAAATTTTTTACTGTGGTTTCCCTAATGGGGGGTGGGATGTGTATGTCTAGGGTGATTAGCTTGTGGTCAGATCTGACCAATGAGGAATTGACCTCTGGTGTGGAGCACCGGTTGCCCATGTTGGTAATAACCAGGTCTAGGATATTGCTGCCCCTGGTGGGGGTGTGGATAAGTTGATCCATGGCATTGGAATTTATGAATTCCAGAAAACGTTGAGCACAAGAGTTGGTACATGAGTAGTTTTCCCAGTTAATGGTGGGGTAGTTGAAATCGCCCATTATTAGGGTGTTAGGTTGTACCCTAATATTTTCTAGTGTATCAAGAAATGAGAAGTGGGAATCCTGGGGCATGGTGGGGGATCTGTAGCAAGCTACAATTTGGACTGTGGTCTTGCCCAGAGTTAGTTACACTTGGATAATCTCGGATGCATTATGCTGAGCAACCAGCCTAGAGGTGTGGATATCCTTAATGAATATGGACACACCTACGCCTTTAGTGTTTCGGTCCAGGTTAGGTGGCCGAAAGGTGTGGTATGAATTATAGCCTGGTAATGCAGGGGTACTCTCTGGAGCCTTGAACCAGGTCTCTGTCACTGCACAGATGTCGATGTTCTCCATTTTAAGGAGTGCCTCAAGTGAGTGCATTTTGAGGTTTAGACTTCTAGCATTGAGTAGCAATACCCTCAGATTCTTCTTGCCTGAACTTGTTAGGGTGGTGAATTTGTCATTTGAACCTTGCCTAAAAAAGGCACTATAGGGGTGGCTAGAACCTTAGCCAGTATCCAGAATCCCAGAGGCGGCAGGTGCAGGCCATCTCTGGCAAAGCATTGTGGTTTGTCGGTCATGTCATCCCAGGCAGAGAGATAATGGATCCCCTTAGAATGACAGAAGCTTAGCCAATTGTTGAAGTCAATCATTTTGCCCTTGTACTGTGGTATCATTCTGGGTGATGGCAGGATGCTACTCAGGGCTAGGGTCATACCTGCCTGGGCTACAAGATCGGACAGCTCCTCCATGTCCCTTTTCATGTAGTCCAAGGAGGTACGTCTCAGGTCATTCACACCAACATGGACAATGACAGAGTCATATTTGTACTTGTTGTGGAGTGACCTGAGTGTATGCGTTACATGGTGGATCCTGGCAGCTGACAGTAACTTTCTCCTTGTTTAGCCTGGTGAGGGGAACATCAGTGTGCCTGACTATAGAGTCACCTATGACTAGAGTGTTGGGTACGTTGTTATGCCTTATGGGCTGTGGTTGAGTGGTACACTGAGTTTGTGGGCTATGTGTCATTTGGGTTATGTTGGGGGGGGTGGAGGTTGCTTGTGTTTCTGCTTTGGAGGTCCCTGTTGCTTGGGCAGGTTTTTACTGAGAGCCTCTGCAAATGTAGGTGTGTGTTTTGTGTGTAGGTGTGTGTTTTGTGTTTCTGTGTGTGTGTTTTGGTGGTGTAGGTTTTGAGGGACTATGTGCCGAGTGTGGTGTGGTGCAAGTGTTTACCTTCTCCTCTTGACTGTCTAGTCCAGTCTTAGGTGAAGAGAGCTTTGCTTCCAGTTTGGCTATATAAGTGCATCTCTCACAGGTCGTAGTGTTGGGTGGTAGGAGGAGAGGGTTGTCTCTGTACATGAGGCAATTACTGCATTGCCCAAAGATGCCCAGATTCATCAGGTAGACAGGAGAAAACACCGGGAGCTGACCCTTAGACATGCCTGGATAGGTGCTTATTTGTTACGTACTAGAAACTGTTTTCCTCTAGACAGTGAGGAAAGTTGAGTGCTGTAGTAATTTGTAGCTTATTTAGTGCTTACAATAAGTTCTGAACAAGTGCTGAGCTCAAAGAAACAGACTTGAGTGCTGAAACAAAAAAACTGGCTAGTTCTAAGAAACAAAATTAAGATAGAAGGCTTCTCTCCAACACAGAAAGGCTTGGGGGCTTAGAAGCCTACAAATAGTCCTGGACACAGCAAATCTATACCCAGACTAGACTACCCACATGAAAGGCAGGAAACAAGCTTAGTTTTTTTTTTTTAGTGGAAAGAGAGAAAGGAGTAGCAGAAACTAAGCTGATTGGCCTTCACAAATGTTCTCCCTGTATTAGGTAGAATGAGGTAATGACACTAGACTGGGAGGAGGGTACCAGATCAAATTTACAGTAGGGGCGGGCAACTGCAAAGCCACCAACTATAAGAACAACATACCAATAGGGAGGGTGGGAAACAAACTGCAGAAATGTTTCTCACAACAGAAAAGCAGCAGTGAGCCTTTAAATGACCGTTTTAAACAGCTAAAGGAGCCTCTAGAGAAAGAGTTTAACTGCACACAAGTTATAAGAAACAAACAACCCAACAGATGCTTAATAAAAGTGGACAATTTCCAGTTAATACCTCACACACAATGAAACTAGCTAGAAAAATATACAGTACACAAAGTGCTATAAATAACTCGAACAAAATAAGCAAAAAAAGGATACTTAATGTCATATATTATCGATCCGAGTTTGCTCAGTGTCCTTTCGATTAGCTCAGTGTGAAATGGCAGAAACACTCACAACTTAACTTCTTAGGTAACAGAAAGTTGAAACCTGAGACAACTTTTAAGAAAAAAAAAAGCACAAAAGAACCAATGAGGTGCTTAGTCTAAGCTGTAGTCCAGGTGACCTCAGTCAGCCAATGAACTTAAACAATTCTCTCTCACTGAAATGCCTGATGGCTTTGGCTAAACCAAGACGTCCCTGAATGTGTGCTCAGACACACAGCTTCCACAAACACTAGCCCCAAATACAAGCCTGAATATGGACAATGCTACAAATATCCACACTACTTAGAAACAAACTGCAGAAATGTTTCTCGCAGCAGAAAAGCAGCAGTGAACCTTTAAATGAAAGTTTTAAACAGCTAAAGGAGCCTCTAGAGAAAGCGTTTAACTGCAAACAAGTTATAAGAAACAATCCAACAGATGCTTAATAAAAGTGGACAATTTCCAGTTAATACCTCACACACAGTGAAACTAGCTAGAAAAATATACAGTACACAAAGTGCTATAAATAACTCGAACAAAATAAGCAAAAAAACAGGATACTTAATGTTATATATTATAGATCCGAGTTTGCTCAGTGTCCTTCCTTCGATTAGCTCAATGTGAAATGTAAAGCATTAAAGAGGCTGAAAGCAATTCCTTAGCGAAACCCAGCAAGTCTTCCCTGTCCATAGTAAGAGAAAAAGGAAAAAAATCACATTATTAATATTTTACCTTCTTTTCCTGGAAACACCCCCAGGAAAAAGATCGACCCACGGCAGGGGTACTAGCCTGGGAATAAAGCACCATAGCCCAGCTATCCGGTAAGAATTTATCCAATCCTTCCTCTAAGACCAACAAGAGTGGTTTTCCCTTGCCTGAAGAGGACAACCCAAAAATCTGCACAGAACTTGTCTAACTCTTGGCCCTTAGTGGTTTCCTGATGAGCTGTACCAGATGGACCAAGACAACTATCATCAGTCTGACAAACCAAATCTTGCCATGGCAGAGTTACTCATAGGCAAATAAGACAATCAGGAAGTAGGCCTAACACCCGACGACTCCTGAAAATTTTTTTTTTGTGTGGACGGGGGGATGAACCATGGAGACCAGTAAATGCACCATGATTCACAAAGAAAGGAGCCAGAAATGCAGGTAGTGGTGTCTCGATGACTCTGTAAACCTCCTGACAGAAAATATAACATTCTGAGACAAATGTACAGTGACAGTCCCCAAATACACACTATCCTGCCCCTACAGTAAAGTATTACATGTAGACAAATATACCAAAAAATATTTTACACAGTTTTTTTCACACAAGTATTGCTCAACAAAAATCCCCCCTCATAAGACAAGACATTCCATAAAAATATTTCCAGGGATAATTTGTAAAAAAAAAAAAAAAAAAAAAAAAAAAAAAAAAAAAAAAATAGTAGTATATGGTTTTCACAGAAGTGTATTCATCTGCCATCTGCCCAACCATGAAGAATTGCTAGCTCACACAGTCCCAAAAAAGCCCTCAAAGCGAACATTGGCAGCAAGAAAGCTCTGAACCTTTTGGAGTAATAACCACTGCTTTTATGCATCTTTCCTCGAGCCTCACAGAGGTTAGGGTAAGTGGAAGGTGCCCTAAAGGTATGAAAGCTGTCTGGCTTGTCATATGCTTTTCAAGAAATAACCCATAAAAGCCAAGGCTACTGCAACACTGATCTAATGTTGAACATTGTATGTAACTCGAAGTTACATACTGTTTGGCTTTTTAAAAGAAATATTGCTGATGTCTGAATTTTTAATACTAATGCATTACCATTTGCTGGCTGTTCTTTTCTAAGTCTCAGCATACCCCCCCCCCCAAATTAGCCAGTTTATTCATCTGCAGCTTGTCCAACATCTTTTATTTGGCACCTAGTTGCTAGATGCTGTCACCTGCTGAATATGTTATGCTGGTCTGTTACTTTTAATCTTATTTACATTTTTCAATCAAGCCTAGTGCTGCTGATGACTCTTCACATTAGCTGTGGATCAATGTGTCATGGGAGGAATACTCTTCTGGCTCTCTACCAATTTAGTCTTCCCAATTTACCTGTATTAGTTCTCCAGACCTGTAAGTAGCTTTGTGTTTTACACAACTATAGGGATGCATGCCATATGTGGGCCTTTGTGAACACTCCTCAGTGCACACCCGTGGTGTGCACTCGAACCTTTAGCATTGGCATGAAGGTAAAACAGCGTTCTGAGGTTAATCTTTTCCTTCTACTAGTCTGTACCCAGCATTTCAATTTGTCACCACTGGCAGAAAATTGTGACCTATTCTCCTGTGGCCCTGGTTAGTGCCATGGATAATAATGCAAGGTCTAATGCTGGGATTATCCTTGAAGGGCAATGTAAGATGAGTCTTGGTTTCATAAGAGACAAGAACTGATGAAAATCCTGCCCTACTTTTTTGGCAGTAGTACCACAGGTTTATAAATAACATTAGGATATTAGTTTACAGACTATTACAAGCCTAGCCAATAACCAGAGGTCAGACTAAAACCATGTACCTTGTATCTGTGAGGTAAAGACCTTAACATTATTCCACTCTCCCCCACAAGATGATGAACCAATATAAGTTCAGTACTCCTACCCTCCCTGCCTGGCTCTTCCAATACCTGAGCCACTATTCAAACTCAGGTCTTCTGGGTCTTTGTCATATCTTCATTACTCCATATCATACAGCCAGGTTCATATCCAAGTTTACACCTAATCTGATTTGAAAAAAAAAAAAATACTACTCCTATTCCATTCAAATTTATGACTACAACTGCTGGTTTTAAGAGACGACTGATGAAGTTTACATGTATAATCACAGAGGGAGAAATTGTTTATGAAAATATCCAAGACACTCAAGACAATTACAGACCCTAGCTGTGTTCTATTACTACGAGAAACAGTCTTAAATTTTGCATAGCCAAAGGTTGCAATTCTATTTTTTTACCACACTTATAACATTAAGTGCCCAGACAGAAACTTTACTTAAGGAAGCCTCTAAGTATGGCACTTCATCATGAGAGGATATTATTTTCCTAGTTATACATCACCTGCACAAATGATGAAGAAAACATAAAATTCAACTAGCAGGAGACTGAACAGTAAAGCCCTAAAACTGACCTTCAAAAAGGCTTAGATTAACCACATTTTACAGAAAGAGAACCATTCCAATAACTCTGCTCTACAGCCGTTCTTTGGCCCAGTTTACAAGTTCTACTGGACATCAACAACAACCAATCTGTCTAAAGTCAGGGGTGTGGCATTATTTGCTTCATTATTTAAATTGATAAACTATCGCTTTTACATGTGTTTTTGCTTAGTCTGCTTTCTGCACTGTGAGATTACTATGTGAGATTTAACTTACTGGTGTGCTCTGGGTAACTCTTGGAACAAAGGAAGTTAATCTGACTTGCTTCGTAGCTTTTTTTGTGTTTAAGTTGCAGTACTCCAATTTGTTGCACTGTGACACTGCTTAAAAGTCCGTGACTGTCTTTGCTACTGGACCTGACCTACATCAGATTCCTCTAAAATCAGGGAAATGGCATTATTTGTTTTATTTATTTGTTTTACTTAAACTGCTATGGTTTTGCTAAATTTGCAACTACCTGACAAATGTCCATCCCTACAGAACCTAGTACAAACCCACCTCAATAGCAGGACTCTATGATCCTCAAAGAAATTACTACTCGAAGTTACAAAATCCAACAACAGTTTTGGAGACTCATTATATTCTAACTATGTAACTAAATCATGGAACACTACCCCCTCAGAACATACTAAACACAGCAAAACTAACGTGCTTCAAAACACTAGTAAAGACCCTCCTAAATGACAACTGGTTATGCTCCTGCTCCTCACCAGGCTAAACCCAATTCTCCCCTGCTCACCCTCTCTCTTCCTATTCTCTGCTTTCACCATACCTTTCAACCTGGAATCATCAAAAATCTGGACAAGGCTCATGAAAAATAGGTACAAATCTGTACGCTGATTAACGTAAAATTTGCATGCATAATTACACAACCTCGCCCACTCCAATGGAATTGTGAGATACCAACTTTCAAACACAAACTGAAGAACAGAACCAAAATATAGCACCAGAGTCCCTCTGCAGCCATTCCAATGTCCCATTACCTGGCTATTTCACCCCATTTACCATAAACACTAATGTGTGCATACTGCTTTACTTATACAATGATTACTTGGATTTTATTTTTACATTTTATAGCACAATGCACAAACACTAATAGATATCTGCTAAACAAAGCAATACTGTCTCACAATGAAAATAGACTTGGCATTAAAACTTCTCTGCCCTTCAAAGTCACATTCATTGAAACAGCATTGAAACCCACACCACATCCAAAGAAAATGCATCTGGCCAGTGGTGGATAAAGATTACCTTTGGGCTGTTTTCAAATCAGAGGCCCCTTGCACACAAAACAAGAAACATATATGTGTTCTTTGATGCACCTTACTGACTTTATTAAATTATATTCCTTGTATAATACAGCACACTTGTTAGACTCAAGTTAGAGCGCATTTTAAATTAAACATTTTTCCAGTAGGCAACGAAACAAAGTGCATGAACCAATAATGACAAAATTTAAAAAACAAAACATGAATAAGGAACTAAAAATGACTGTCCACACCAAATTGACAGTTGAGCGCTTTCTTCCATTTTAATATAAACAAACTTCTTCAGAACTGACAATCTCACATAACCCATTTAAATACAAAAAATTATTGATAGTCCAATCAGCTTTCATCAACTCAATTAATCACTTGTTACAATAAATTTCAAAATATATATACACAAATATGTTGTCAAAAATATATATAATAACATCTAAAATGAACTTATAAATAAAAACTTTAGTAGTATAATCTATGATTTAAAAGGCGCTTAACATTTAAAGTGCCATTTAAACCAGGAGTTTGATCAGCCTTCAAAAACACTTGCCATCTTAACTCTTTGATTTCAAAAGCATTGTTATATTCTGTCACATAAGGTAATAAATCAATCCAATCCAGTACAAAGAATTAAAATTTCTTAAAATTAGCACATTCTAGCGCATGCTTGTTTAAAGCATTATTCAAATCTTTATTTTTAATAACCAAGCAATGCTCATAAATTCTTTTATATAATGCTCTTATAGTTTTTCCCACATAAAAAATGTGGCAGGTGGTGCAAGAGGCTAAATAGACTATTCCACAACTTTTGCAGTTAAATCTACCTTTACTGATCACCATTTTTCGAATATGGGGAAAAATATGTTTTTGGAAGAGTCAATGAACCTACATTGCCTACAGTCATAGTAGGGATACGTGGCCACTGGTCCTTTAAAAACTTGGTGTGTTCTATATTCCCCCACCTCTAATATAGACTTCACACTAGCTACTTTCTTATAAATAAAGGTGGGGTGGTCACCTAGAACCCTGGCTAAGTCACGATTCCCTAGAATAACTTTCCAATTGTTAGAGAAATAACTTGTTTAATACTATTTGAATCTAAACTAATGGGGACAGGAAAGGCACAGTCCATCTTTTTGTCTATATTAGCATTAATTTTCGGAGTAAACCCACTGGTTAAAATTGGTGGAAACTTGTCCATCCTGACCAACATTATCTGCTCCAAAATGCTTTTTAACCTTTCATATGGGTACCCTCTATGAACAAACATGGTCAAAAGCCAGTTTGCCTCAGAAGTAAAAATATCATGCTCTGAAATGAGTCTGCTGAGACGTATAATTTGTCCTCTGACTAAATTCAACTTCATGAAAAGTTGGTGTCCACTCTCAAAGTGGAGAAAATTGTTGGTTTAGGTATCTTTCCTATACACCATACTGGTAAATCTCCTTTCTTTAACTTTCATAACAATATTCAAATCCAGAAAGTGCACATTCCTGCCAATACCACTCAGTACAAACTTCAACCCAAGCGCATGTTTATTAATGTTATCCAAAAACAGATGTAGTTCATCAGCAGGCGCATTCCAGATAAAAATCAAATAATCTTTATATCTTCTGTACAAGGAGACATATTTAAACCCTTCCAATTTGGTCAGAAAGGACAGTTCCCACCAACTTAACACCAAATTGGCAAAGGCAGGTGCTACCTTTGCAACCGTGGCCACCCCACAAGTTTGGCGGCAAATCTTGCCATCAAATAAAAAGAAGTTATTCTTTAAAACCAATTCTAATAATAAACAAATGGACTGAACTATCACGTCCCCATAAGTAGTATGTTCAACTAAAAAGTTTCTGATGGCTTCTATACCAAGAGTCTGATCTATTGAGGTGTATAAAGATACGTCAATAGTGACTAACAATGTTTCTGTGCCCGTAAATGTATAATTTTTTAATAAGTCCAAAAACTGCCACGAGTCTTTTAAAAAATAAGGAGTTTTAATGACTAGTGGATTTAGTAAATAGTCTAAATAATGTGAAATAGTAACAGTTTTGCTTTTCTTAGCGGAAACTATTGCTCTAAAGAGCAGGTTGGTTAAATCTTTACGCATTTTCGGAATTCCGAACAACACACCTAATACTGGCTCCTCAAAATAAAGAAATTCATATGTAGCCAGATTGATATAATTCTTGTTCAGCAATTCCATTAAATGATTGTCAATACTAGAAACATTTCTACTAACCATATCCTTGCTAACCAATTGTTAATTCTTTTTATCATTTAACATATTTTTGCTATGGGTTTGATAATCAGACACCTTCATAATAATCAACCCGTTCCCTTTATCGGCTTTCATAAACCGATACTGCTATTTCTAAGATTTATCAAAGTTTCTATTTCTCTCTTGTCCCAGTAAAGTCTTTTGTTTTTGTTAATTACTGCTGTTTTGTAATTATTACAAACAGACCTAATATCATTTTCACATTTCTCATAAAAAACATTTAATGTAGGCATCAATTTTGGATTATTACTACTTGGTGTCTTACAATCAATGCTGACCCTTTGTTCCATTC